>NC_140315.1:7160818-7423318 GCF_964211825.1 Aythya ferina | reverse complement strand
TAAAATTGTTGCTGATTCTCCTAGCTCAAGTTTGCTGTTGGCTTCTGCCAGTGAGACTTAGGCCATATTCAGTGCTGTAGCTGATCTACTTTGGGGTCCTCCAGGCAAAATAAAACACGGTAGATCTACAGGAGGCAAAGCACAGATCCAGAGTGAACTCAATTTACCATTCAGCTATCAATCCAGGTGGTGGTGGTGTGACAGGAGTGCATGCATCTCGTGTGTCCCAGGCAGCTTGCTGTGCCTGGAGTCCAGCCGAACTGAGTCCAGCCTCAGCATTCAGTGCTGCCACAAAATTGACAAAATTTGAGAGTGACTTTATACCTAGGTTTCTCTTCACTGCATCCAAGGCTAGCAATTTTTTAGCAAGAAGCATATTTAGGCCTGCTCTGCTGAAAGGTGTGAACATAATTTATTCCGGCTTCACTTACAAAACCAGTTTCAGGTGGGCTCAGAATTTGCTGTTTGGTGGTGTACCAAATGTCACATCTAAATACAGAAGTCAGTTCTATACTTCTAGTCTTTGGCACAGGCTACTGTTTAGGTAAACATATGTGATACCTTATCTGACTGTCAGAACATATCTCAGTGTAAATTTCCAAAGTACTGTGGGAAAACTCCCACTAAATTTAATGGGAGATGTCTTTCAGCCATGTGTCTCTTAGCCACGGCACTTTTCATTTAAATAAGTCACATTCATAACACCTTGAAAATATGCCTGCATGCTTATTTTTACTGAAATTCTTTTCCTTCCTGATCTGAAGAAAAGTTCATTTTATGGAGAGCAGATGTTTTTTAGCTTAATGCATTTTTACTCACATGTTTTAGCTTTGTTCAATATTTCTTAAGTACACTTGGGAATTCCAGAGCATGTAATTGTCCTGCAAGTTCACTCAGAGCCATTAGATGGCTTCAAGCTGGTCTGTCATTCAGCTGGTGGACATACCAATGGTGAAGTGTAGTTCTGATGAACACAACACTTACGTATTTCTAACACAACATCTTGGCAGCTTTGCTAAAGCTTCATTTTACAGATTAGGGATATTCAGTCCCTGAAAAAATGAGCAAAGCCAGGTCAGGGTGACACCAACCATGCGAAGAGCTGACCCAGAGACTACCAAGATGAGGAGAGGAAATCTGCACTGGGGAAACTAACATGAAGTATCGCTTATGCATAAAGGACCATGAGATCTTGCGGGATCTTGTGTAGTTTTTTTTTGTTGTTTGTTTGTTTGTTTGTTTGTTTTATTTTTTATTTTTTTATTTTATTTTTTTTTCCTGGAACTCTGAATTTTGCTATTCTTTTGAAAAATGGATTTTCATATTCAAACCGGACAGAGTACCTGACAAGAAAATATGAGAAAAGCCTTTTGTTGGAAAGAAATTTTAGATTTTGAACTTCAAAATGTTGGAACATCTGAAAGAGTTTATGAGTTATTTGCTTTATAGTGGTTCATCAACTGAAGGGCTAATGTGGAAAAAGGTGTGATAAATCTGCACATTTGTGTTCAGCACTGTTCTGAAGAAGGACAAGAACAGGCTGTGCTCTCGAAGTTCAAATGGAAAATTATTGCTTATGCAGGAGGAGTCTGTAATTACCAGGAAAGTATGCAATCCTGTGAAAGTAAATTGCAATAGATATATACGTAGATCACAACATTTTCTGCAGCATCAGCCACTTAAGTTCACATCTCCCAGTTTCATTTTGAATTTAAAGTTTGAATAAATCCAAAACTGCAAGGCAAAACTCTTCTGAAATTTCCAAGTTCCATCTGCTTTTGGTACAAAGCTATAAACCATAAATTGACTTCTCACTTTGTAATGAAACTCCAGACTCAGTGAATATTTGCGCTTTTTGTTTTATTTTAAAAGTTTGCCTTCCTGTATGAGTATGAAAGTACTGTTTTTGCCCCGAAGGCTGAACTCACATGAACCCAATTTAACAAATTTGCTTTAAATAACTTTTTCAGTATTCTCTGAGTGATGCTACAAAAGCAATTGTGCAGGGAGTAGAAGGCTCTGAATACCCAGAATGAGAAGAGCACACACATAAGCAGGCAGGAACAGACATATTTTCTATTGTAGTTGGCATTTCCAGAAAGAATCAGAACCTGTGAGTCTCTCTTCCATATTGAAAAAAAAAGGACTGTTTTTCAGAGGTTGCAATGGTGCTAGCAAGTAGCTGCATTGGAAGATGATGAAGAAATGGACTGCTGTTCCGCCACTTTTTAATCTGTTTCTGTTGCCCCAGTTTCTTTCATGTTAAAAATGAGTTTCTATTCCATTGGAACTGACCATCAGTTCCAATACCCTATCTTTCCAGTCATTTCCCAAAATTGTCCTTTTGGGCAGGAAATCTAATAACAAATGTGGAAAATCAAGTGTGAACAGACTCCTTCCCTAGGCTGTCTTACTGAAATAACATTTCATGCAAATAATCTCATTAGTGTAAAGATTTTGTTCCCTAGTTTCTACCAGAAACTTAAGTTCACATGATTGAGCTGTGAGCTCCTGTGGAAGACAGGGGGATTTGCAAGGATGACCATCCAAAGATGAAGCTTTAAATAGTCAGAAAGCAGCAAAACCCACATCCTCAGGAGATTGCACCTCATTACAAGGGTGTGCCCTGTGTGAGGATCACACTACTCACTTCTGATCTAGCCAGGCAGGCATTTTTCAAATGTTTCATAAGGTGGGAGGGGGGGGGGGAAGAAAAAATTTAATGATAAATAATAATGCAGTCTCCGACACTGAAGGACATCATTGGCTCTCTTTTCTCTGGTGTAAATCAATGTAATGTGTGAATCCTTTAAAAGTAACATGGAATTTAAAATGGAAAATATGAGAAGCTAGTAGAATTACTGCTAAAATCATCCGTTTATTATCTAGGTGTGCTTAATAGCCTGCTAGCTGATGAAAAATCATTTGCTAACCCCAAGGAATGGTTCATTTTCCAACTCAATCACTCAGCCATGCATCGGCCAGTACTTTTTAAAAATATGCCTTGTATTACTTCTTTTGTCAATGTCTGGAGATAATTTATAACAGCAATAACTTCCATTAACACACTACAAAGCAGTTTAGTTAGGACAGGTAAGATTTGCAGGTGAACTTGAGATGTTTTAATAGCAAACCAGTTATCAACCAACAAATCCAATGTTTTAAAGTGGTTTTTAGTTGGTCAGAAGTTAATTCAGAAGTTATATAGTGCTGATAGACTCAGTTGTTTCACGGTAATCAAGTTCCTGTGACAGATTGACAGATCTGTTTCTTGTGTACATTAAGATAACCTTGCGTTGCTCTGACTTTGCACTTACACACCCTTAATAGAATAGCATAATAGCGACTTTAACATAATTTGATTCTGTTTCTCTGTTCCCTCATTAATAAATATTTGGTATTTCTGCAATTGTTTGTTTTTGTTTTTTTTTCCATGCATGTTAAAGCTCTCAGCCCTAGAGACTAGCCACTTCCAGTTGTTCACACAGATGAGCTCCTGCTGGGCTGCCCTCCACTAATGATGTTATAACCCAGTTACCTGTAAGTCAGACTCTCTCATCTTTTGTGGCAATGTGTAACTTGCATTCTCCTGAGAGAAAGCTAGGTGTTGTTTTTTTTTCTGTCTGTACCTAGCTCTAGGTGTCTTAGGGCATAACTTGACAATACAGCTGGTTGCAGGAAATTTGCTGCCTGTGAGAACTGTTCAACCTGAGCCATCCTGCACATGAATCCTCCACTCTTCCTCTTGGGCAACAACACTTACAGTTTCATCAGCAACAAGCCAATTCAGAATTAAAATGACCAAAAAGTAGCCCTGCAACAAAAGTAAATTCAGTTTAACTCACTGAACCTGTTTACCATCATGTCAGATGAATACCAACACAAAGCAAAGGACGGGATGGAAATATCCCATTGTGGGGAGCAGATTTGAGGACATGGAAAACTATTTCTGAAAGCAATTGGCCATTATATTTGCTTAGCTAAACACATGAGCCCTCTATAGTTTATATTTAAAGAAGGGAGGTACCCCAAGAATGCCCTTAGCAAAGAAACTGCTTTTTATACTAAGAATTCCTATATGGTGCTTTTAAAGAACATCTCAGCTTGAAGTTTAACAGAGGATGGTTTTAAATTCTGAATATTTTCTTTTGTTTCTTTGCTACCAGAATTCTTATTAGTGTGTGTGTGTGGGGGGGCGGGGAGGAGGGAGAAAGAAAAGTAGAAATGAAACATTTGAAACATTAAGCATGAGAAATCAGATCTAAGTTTATATTTGTTTCTTACTACTTTGGACAGGTTCACATATTTTATCTCTTGAATCTAAGGCAAAGATGCTTTTGGAAATCTGGGGGATTTGTGCAGAACAGGGAATGTGTGTTCTGGGCGATTGATGCTGCTGTCCCATAGGTTTGCCTTGCAGTCTTGTTATGCTTAATTGGTAAGCTCCACATTAAGTCATGTGCATGCTGAGGGGTTCAGGGATCATATTTTTTTTTCAGTTTCTTGAACATGATTACATTTTTTGTAATTTACATTTTTAGCCACTAAACAGTGATACATTATATTTAGAAAATGAGATGCTCTGAGTGTTAGCAAGATGTGACAGTGACAAATCTTATGAACGTTAATACTGAAACCCATCATAGTTCAAGTCCCACTTGCTGTATTATAGCTTAGTCGAAGGTTTGGGAGGGGGAAATGTTCTAGTTATCAAGTTGTCATTGTTCAAATGCCATTTTTTTTGCTCAATTTAAAAACAATATGCAATTGTAGAAGCTGTATTTAGTGATTATGAAGCCTTTGGAAAAAAAAATGCAGAGAGATAGTCACTTTCCAAAGGTCACAAGTAAGTCTCAGATTTGCAGCTTTTGCAGTGTCTTACATACGTTTTGTGCTTAAGTTGTCTGTACAAACTCATAGCCAATGTGTAACCAGAAAAAAAAGTGTATATCCTGAGCTCCCTGAGTTTGTACCACTCGTGTTAAGTGTCTGTCAGAATTTCTATTGTGATCACCCTTTCAGGGATTTATCACTCAGCTCTAATACCTGGCTCCAGGCTAAAAATTGGCATACAAGAAAGCAGATTTGGTTTAAAGATACATTGAAGCTGCAGAACTGGGAAAAATCACCCTCTGGCTTCAGAGTTTTGTTTTTGACACTACTCCTGACTGAGGGTTTGGGGATTTCGGTCTCGCTACAGTATGTGGGGAAGGGCTGAGGACAGCAGGCATCTTGGATCCCAGTTGGCAGCAGGAGCTGCTGCTGTTTGCCAGCATGTTGTGGGGATGAACGCTCACCTTGCATGCACTTAAGAAGTGGTGGTGTTGTTGCACCATGTTCCAGTTTGGGTTGGAAATCCCAGATATGCCAGGCATTTGCCTTGAAAAGGGAACAGGCCTAGGATTCCATTTCTGCGGGTTCTGAAGTTTAAAAAAAAAATAAAACAAAAATCCCCCAAACAAATATTGTGTGGAATAATAGCTCCGATGGGGGTAAAATGGAACATCTAAGAAGCACAAGCTGTTTTCTGATGTCTCCTGGGATAGAACAGCTTCTGCTCGTCCCTCATGCAAGAGGGCTCACAAGATAACAGTGCAGGCACTTGGTATCTGGTCATCAGAAGCCTGAATTGCCTCTTGCTACTTCCTTTACACTGAGGTGTTGGCCT
Organism: Aythya ferina; assembly: GCF_964211825.1. Lineage (NCBI taxonomy): Eukaryota > Metazoa > Chordata > Aves > Anseriformes > Anatidae > Aythya > Aythya ferina. Next base: position 7,417,650 of record NC_140315.1, on the reverse strand, counting down.
GACACTTTCTCTCTGCAATTCCCCTATGATAAGTCCCTCAACACTTCTTTTTTTTTTTTTTAACATTCCTATTTTATTCTGCCCCGTTGTATTTCTGTGAAAGCAAATGAAAAATTCTTTATGCTAAATCTGCAGCTTACACCTTGTGCATTTTCCAGCCTTGACACATCTTTGTGATTGTCTTTCCCCGGACTTCCTCTAGGTGTACATTGCTGGAGGGTTAGGCAGGGTACAAGGAGCAGCAATGAAAATGGTGGTGCCCGTGGGGCATCCCCAGGGTGTGATGGCTTGGGGTGCTTCCGAGCTACTCACAGGGCAGGACCAGCATGCTCCTCCTGAGCCATAGTGTGACACTGTCGGCAGCACGTGTGGGAGCTCTCACCATAGGCTGACATCCAAGATCATAATGACTTTGCACGAGCTCCTTATTTACAGGCTCTCATGTCAATATGCGGCGGACTAAGGACTCATAGTAACACGCATTGACACATTAGGGACCATATTGCTCTTGTCTAGTCAATCATCCATAAATTGTAAGAGGAATACAAGCATCATTTAAAAACAAAACAAAACAAAACAAAACAAAACAAAACAAAAACCAGGAAACTGGGAAGCCAAAAAATGTAATCATGTTAAAAGTCTGGACTTAGATGCATGCCAGCTAAACAAATGTGGAATTAGATCTGTAATTTATCCAGCCCACCTTTGTAATACTCAAAGGCACAAGGAACAGATTGAGTGCAGAGTGTAAGCTTAGGCTCTGCATGTTTTTGATTTTAAGGGGGAATGGGTTGTAAGACCCTTAACATTTGACCTACCACTTTTATGCTGAGTGCTTGTCTGTTATCCCATGCTATAGCGGGTGATAATACGTAAAGCAGCTAGGTGTTTAAGTTAGTGCTCAGCTTTCTCATTACAGATGTGCTATCTGCAGGCAGTTATAGTTCAGTTGGAACTATCTCAACATATTCCATACCAAACGTATTGATCTTTTGTTTTGAAAATAAAAACAAAATTATACATTTGTTTTGTACTTAAAAAAAAAAAAAAGTCAAATGCAGTATGCAGTAAACAGTAAAATATGCTATATTTGTTCATTGCAACTGCTGGAAAGATTTCTGAGTCTTTGTGTTGTACAGTTATTTTGGTATTAGTTAACATTGCTAGATGGAGGCAGTACAGATCCATCTACTTTGTTATAGCTGGTATTTCTAGCAACCAAAGTTTCTACCTTTGTCTACAGCACTCTATCAAGACGGTATTTCAGACTACAAATTTTTCTAAGAGGAAACAAAGCAGATAGCATCCTTCAGCAGGCGTAAGTCCAACAAATGTCAAATTCTGAACAACATTACTTTGTGTCTCTATTTAACATTAAAGCTGATGGCTTTTTGACAGGTTTATAGCTGACAACTTCCATAGCCAGTCATGCAGTACAATTATGTTTGAGCTAATTTGATGAATCAACTTGATGTTCTATAGTCCCAGTTGGCTTCAATAGCGTATGTGCTCAATTTTCTGCTGGAGGTCAAAAATAAGCTTTGAAATTTGGCTAATCCCATCACATCCGCAGAACATGTCTGGTGGAATAATCTTTGGACATTAAGTCTTGACTAATGCCAGAAATAGGAAGGAAAACTTAGTAATTCATTAGACCTATCAATCATCAATCGTGTAGGCATAGCAATCAGGGGTCTCATGTCCAGCAATTTACTTGTAAGCTTTCAAATGCTTAAGTGGTTAGGGTAGGAGGAGGAACATTCCTCAAGCCTGAGCCTAGTTCTAGAGGAAAATGGGTCTTATTGTTGATCTGCATTTAGAATAAATGCTAACTGAATGGTGGCGGGAAGGAAGAATGCAAAGATTTTCTAATTATGTCTTTCCTGAAAAGATAGGCTCTGCCTCTGTTGCTTGTAGTGGCAGTGTGATATCTTAGAAATGTCCTGGACCACGTTGTTTTTGGAGCTGCTGTTTTTATGGTAAAATCATTACTAGTCATCAGACTGAAACATCTCAGATAACCAAGCAGCAGTAAACGCTTTGAAACCTCTAATGCAGACTTTAACAGATTTCCCCAAGCAGTGTATTTGGTCCTTATTCATTTTTTAATAGGTTTTAGGTATAGAAAATTCAGTCTAACTTGACGATGGCACTTCTGGGCATTAGCATTGCTCTAAAGTGGAAACTGAAAGCTTCAACTTTCACTATGGCTTGGTATTGAAAAGGCACACACTGCTAAATGCTGCTGGGTTCTGTCTTGCTTTGGCAACACGCGGTTATGGTAAGCAAAGGATCCAGTACTACTGCCCTAGATTGCACAGGGTGCCCATGGTGACTGAGAGGTGCTCTGGCTGTCTCCCAGCATGCCAGTATTAGGCAATAAAAGTATTGCTTCCTCCAGGCACCAACTGGTAGCTTTGGCACACCGGTCCCTGACAGGAGCGAGAGCAGCTATAGGTGGCTGTACCTGCAAGGAGCCATGCAGTGCTGCACGGCACTTAGCAATGTGTTGACCAGATAAGAAAGCTCAATGAGTCTTCAATGACAATGAGGCTCAACAAGAAAGGGGCAAAGTTTGGACACCTGTTTCTGTTCCCATACTACAGCTGGGTGGGATTGTGTGAGGCTTTGAGAGAGGACTTTTTGTTAAGAAAACACTAGCCTTGTAAGTTGTATGTATTTTATACCATTTATATACATACACATACATATACATATACATAAAATGTCTACATGTATATGTGTGTGTGTCTGTATTTGCTTAATGCAGAGGCACCTGATGTGGGATGAAGCAGTTTTCCTGGCTACAGAGCTGATGATGCTCCTGCTTATGCTGTGCATCCTGTCCATAGCAGTATGCTCCCATTGCTGAGCCATCCTTCACCTCTCCCCTTCCCTCAGTGCAGTATAACACTCAAGATATAGCTGAGATGAGTCACAATCACTGAGCTGTGTTTGTTAGCAGTATGCTCTGAATCACCAGATTGGATGCAAGTAAGATATTGAATGTATACATACATACATATACATATGTATACATACATATATACATACATATGTGTGCATGTAAGTACTTCAGTAGTCTATTTCCACCGATTAGATCTGAACTACTACCAGCAGTAAATTAGGCAGCAAACAGATCTAGGTCTGTTTCTCTTTTTTTTTTTTTTGCTCTAAGTAGTAATTCACAATACATCAAAGGAATGGATTTTAAGAAACATTTTTGATTCTTACCTTGAATTTAAATGATTTAAAGAGAGAGGCTTATTTGATAAGGAATGGCACAAGCCCTGAACATTTATATAAATATGAAACAATTCTAATGAAGACTGAAGCTTGGACTTTTTCCTGTCAACATTTCAGAACATTTAATTCCCTTTTTAAAATGCCTTCTTCATGGTGTGTATAAATATGCAATATTAGCCTAGGTTCACCTTTGCCTGTTAGAAACAAATTGTTCTCCGTGTGTTCATAAGTGATGTTTCTGTGGTCAGTCCATTTTCCTGAGGTTCGCCAGTGTGCTATTTCAACTTGCTTTTGGATTTGGGTATTTAATGAGAAGAAAGAGCTGAAATAGCCTGAACTAGTTTTCTCTGAAGGAGCGGTATCGTACTTAGGCTGACTGCAGAGTTGGATATGAATTGCGTCAGCATGTCTTTGTGGGACCAACTCAGCATCCTTTCTTTGCCTCCTGAATTCGACACTGCACTGGTGGGCATGGTGCCAGCTGTTAGCAAATTGGGCCCATAGTTCCTCTGGTTGTTATTATTGAATCAGCAGCTGGTTGTACTATCAGTTAGGGACCTTCAGTTACTGTCATGGCTACTCCCTGAGCCTTCACAAGTACTGACACAAAAGCATTAAAAAAAAAAAAAAAAAAAAAAAAAAAAAAGGAAAATAAAGAGGTTGGCCTCGGTGATTCGTCCCTGCATGCATTAAGCATTGTGATTAGCAATGCTTTAACACCTTATTTATGATAACAGAAGGAAATGACATTCTAGCACAAAAATCCCCTGAACTTTAATCAGCCTAGTCTCAAGAAGCTTTTGTGTTTTTGTCTCCATTTTGATTCAAACTTTTCTATGCATTAGCTTGTGGGAAGTTTGAGACCTGTTTACCAGGTAATCTGATCAACGTTGTGACTCACCCTACACTTGAAAAAAGAAAGAAAAACAAAATGAGACAGGGAGGTGGGAAAGAGCTTTCAATGTTAATATATTTATATTAGTTATGAATGAAGACAGAAAATTTAATTCCAGAAAATAGCTATTTGTTTTATATGCATAAGATAAAAATCTGCATGTGTACATGGATCGTCTTGGTGTGTTTCACCTGGCGTCTGCCTGCTTCCAAGAGCCTGAGGTGCTGGGAACACTCTGGGGCTTTACTCCATGCGCTGTGGTGCTGATGCTTTGGGGCTGGCATGTCAGGGGTCTGATGTTTGCTCTGGAGCACTGTGGGGTGTCTGTTGTCTGTGGTTTGTGGTGTGCATGTATTGGGAGGAAAGGAAAACAGAGAAGAAAAGGAGATATGATTGTGTATCGTACTGGTCGAAAGTCTACTACATGGCTGGATGTGTGATGTAAGGAGAAATAAATTTGCTGTAGCATAAGGACCTTTCCTTGCCTGTGTTTTGATGTATCTACAGTGCTTTGTCTGCTTACGTGTTCATAAAACATTATGCATTTGAAAATAGCAGCTTTCCCAATGCCATATGCTAAGAAATCTTAAGTATAATCTTAAAAATCATGAGTGGCTTAAGGTTTTTTTTTTTTTTATTTTTTTAATAGCACATATTGGATTCTTACAGTTTGCTTTCTACTTTTAGAATCTCCATGTTCTTGATTTTAAGCTTTTGCCTGTGTCCGTAAGAGCTGCATGCTTTCTTTTGATTGTTTTTGTTTTTTAATGAAATATGAGATCCTCGCATAATATAGAACTGGAGGAAACAAGCTTTTAAGACAAGTACTAACTATCCTGAGACTAGCGATAAAATAAGTAGAATGGGCTACGGTGAAAAATGGTCATGATTTCACACACAGTCTCTGCCCAGTTACACGCCTGATTTATGTGCCACCACCTCAGTTGTGCACACTAAAACCAGGAGAATTGCATGGGCAAATGGCTGGCCAGGTGCGCATGTGGACAGTTATCAATCTTCTCCATGTACACTTGGGATGTGTGCGTGTTTTCCATGAGCAATTGCAAATTTGACATCTTTGCACATTTGTCCCATAATATTTGGCCAAACATTTCTCAGCAGCTACTCTTGAGCAGCATACTCATTGGGAGGCTGCTTTGTCACTTATGTTCCATACAGTTATCATTTAAAGAGAGCCATAATGCAAGCATTACAAAAACAAAACAAGACTGACTGACCAAACAAAAAGAATTGGCATGTCCTATTTTTCAGTTCCTAGTTATAGGCATTCAAAAGGAGAACTCAGTGGTTACACAGGAATTTCTGATCAGCACATCTTGTACAACTGTCTCCTGCTGAGTGTCTAGAAATAGAGGATACCAGTATTGCTACAGATTTTTTAGCCACTAGAGCACTAGTGCAGCATTTTTCAGAAAGGTAGGTATGTATCTTTGGTGACCCAATTCTGCTCAGAATACAACCTAAAGATTTAATTTTACATCAGATTTTTCCTACCTAACTAACCTGAAACATTCCATGTAATTGTAATGCTAGTTAGTCAAACCTATGGTGTAACAAACACATTTTGTTGTTGTTTGCAACACCATGTAAGTTTGGTTTTCTCTTTTAAGCCAAAAGGGAGAACAACTTAAAAGTCTTTCTGATTTAGTAAACTTCAGGTGTTACAGAGAGCTATGCTTGTGTATTGACTATCAAAATTTGAACTTCAGTCCTTCAAAACCCCATATGGTAATTCTTAAGTTTCTCTTTTGCATATGTAACTAACAGATGCTGCAATGTCTTCAGATTCCTTCCATACCTTCCAAAATACGCACAATATATGCAGCCATTGTAGGTCTGGAGATTATATCTGTCAAGACTGGCTGCACGTGCAAGAAACATGATGGTAAAATATGTGGCAAGTATGAGAACTGCATGAACAAGAAGTCCTGTGCTTGAACTCATCAAATGAGCCTGACACTGGCCAACTGCAAAGTTGATACATTCAGGAAATGACATCTCTTGCCCCAAGAAAATCAGATGACACCAGTGTATCATCTACACGTTTCTTTCCACATTTTATCTGAACTTTTCTTTGAATGATCAGCTCTAAGTATCTCTTACAGCTACAGAGATAATAAAATAGCCTTGAAGCCTCAGAGCAGGTCAACTTCTTGATGTGCTTTTTAGCTGTGTGTGTTTTGGTATGGCAGTACTGATATCTCCCTGAGACAAAATATTCACAGATAAGAAAAGAGAACTGATATTTTTGTTCTTTTTAATAAGGTTGTTGTGGTATGAAGACAAGTGGTATTACTGTTTTGAGCCCTTGGATCCTTCTGGATCTTTGTAAGGACATCTAGTTTTAGGGTTTTGGCCACATGATATATCTTGGTTGCCAATTTAATTAAGACATTGTCCTGTGGACCCACCCCAACTGTGATCACAAATGTCTCTGTGGCAAATATGTTAGTTGATTACACTCCAGGAGACTGTTTGAAGTCTTAATAGCAGTCTTTTCTACTCTGTGGGCTGTAATGTTTTTTTTTTTGAGGGGGAAAAAAAAGTACTTATCCATATCCCACTGTTGCTCTTGGGATCTACCTGCTGTGTTTCTCCTGCTGTGCAGGAGGAGAGGCATTGTCTGGTCTCCGAGCCCCTGAGCTACTTCACACTGAGCATGAATTCACAGGCTTTCCAACTTTTTGAGAGTTTTCAGAGGTGTGGGACTGGTTTGTTTGTTTGTTTGTTTGTTTTCTCTTACTCAAAGAATGCTGCAGTGGTTCATCATATGTCCCTGCAGGCTGCAGCCGACGTTTTGATCACAGGGACCAGACACCCAGAGAGGGGCCGTGGCCACACTGACCGAGGTTGTGTTAGAGCAGGGACTCGGGCTGGCTTCCTTGGCACCAGCCCTGGGGTTAGCTCTTTTTATTTCTTTGCAGGGTGTAATTTACATACCTGGTAGCGCAGCACACCATTGATCTCATTTCTTTGTATCTGTTCATGACTACTAGCAGACTAGACAGATTTCTTAAGACTAAATTAAACTCAGTTTTCTGAGTCAGAAAAAACATGTTTGTTTCTTAGTTACTGTATGTGCTTCTGTGCTGACTTGAAGCGTATTCTGTAATCCCATGCATATGTGATTTCTTTCTTGGTACTCCAGAGTGCACTCTATAGATAACACTTTCATGGTATTTTAAATTCCTATATCTTGACTGTTTTCAGAGAAATGAATATGATTTAACCTTCTTTAGAGCAAGGATAAACTTTGAAATGAAAACTAACATATGGTCTGCATGCTATTTTTGTAACTTTATTTTATAATTTCTGAGCTGATTTTGAGAGCTGATTATTATTTAACAAGTGAAACAGGCTGTCAGTGTGACTGCTGCGGTGCTCTTGTGGATTAGTTCTCAGTTCTCCAACGCTCAGTTCAAGGGAAGCTCCACAGAAGAGAGTGTTGTAGAGCCATGCTGTGGCCTACGGGCAGAGCCGCTTGGGGAAGACTTCATGCTAACCTCTGATGTGGCCAGCTGCAGCAAGAGCCTGTTAGTTTGTCATTTTTCCTAGCACTAAATTGACTTACACTTTTTTAAAATTAAATATCGTGGCTGTCAGACTGCATTATATTTCTTCATGAGCGACCGCATTTTCTCTGTGTTCCTTGAGGAGATCCCCCATACTCTATCAAAGAAGACCCTTTCCTCCTTCCTTTCCATCTCCTAGCCATGCTTTTTCTGTCTTTGCTATGTCCCACAGCTACAACCCATAGAATTGTCCAAGAGATCCTCAAACCACAGCTGGCTACCCCCCAACTAAAAAACCCATCTAATTCACTCATAAATCAACCCAAGGGTATTTTGGTGGGCATTCCTCTGCCTTCCCAGGATTCTGCTAAGTATAAAGAGTAAAAAAAAAACAGAAATAAAAAAATCATAATGGAATCTTCTACCTTGGAGAAGACAGTGGATTCTGTGAAGCTATTGGCCTAGCTAATCTATCAGGGAAAATAGGTGGATAAATGTGGGTGCACTATAAAACATGTGAGGAATCCATTTGCACATTACTATGGAATTTTTTTTTCTCAAACAAAAACTCCAAGTAAAATGCCTAAGTGTTTCAGGCCTTGCTGTTTCATCTTTTGTGTAATGTTTTCTCTATTCCCAGTAGAAACCAAGAGTACACCTCAACTTCACTGCTTCTGCATACAAATATTTGCCTGAAATATATAGCACATTGTAAGGTCACTTGCAACTATGCCTGGAAAAATCACATAAAAAAATGAGCAAGTTTTCACAATTGAAATTAAGTAGGTCAAGAATCTATCTAGCTTGTCTGGTAATGTGCTCTACAAGCTAATGAGAACTTGAGAGAGGAACCACATGTGTGAGGTTGCCAAGGTGAGCATACATCCTCATTACAAACCAATGAACAGGAGTAGCAGTCTCTGATTTTTGTTTTATCTTTACCCAACAATGTGCTCTAAAAATGCTTTACCCTACCTACAAAACTTTTTGGAATGAGTAGAAGTGTATTATGCATGTAATTAACTGCTCTGGTGATTACAGAATGTATCCCTTCATCTTAATGGGTGGGATGACCAGACATATATATTTATGTACTTACATTTCATTTGTATCTTCAAATAGATAAGAGAGATGTATTAAGTGATTATAGTATGCAGGATATGATGTTTATCCCATAGCTGATTATACCATAGGTGAGTTAAGACCTCATTAAGACTTTGGTGTCAGGTCTAGTGCTGACTTGCTTGTTGGATAAAATCATTTCCCATGGTATATAGGTTTTATGAATCATTAAGATATAAAATACTGTTACAAACGCTGCCATGGAATAGGTATTATAGAAGAACAGTAATACATAGTCATAAGGATATATAATTATATGTATGTGTGGGTATATATATATAATGTTTAGTCTAGACATCAGTATAATTATGCACAATAAGATGTGACATCTGAGATTCATGTGTGTTATAAATCTTTTTGAAAAGGAAAATGGTTAAGTCTGGGAAAATCTTAATTTTTCCCAGCGTTGCACTGCCTGAGCCTCTTTTTACATGTGAATTCTGAGAAGAAGACAAGGCAAATAATTTGTTCTAGAGCCATTTTCTTCTACTGTCCATCTTCTTATGTGGTCCAAGGCCACAAGTTTACTCTCAAATGTGCAGATAAAGCAAATTCTTTTGTTGTCACCAGTCAAAAGGCTGAGAGCTTGATGCTGCAGAGTTGGAAGACCTAGCTGCGTGGCCTGAAAATAGAGCTGGGCCACATAATCTGGTATTTATAGTATCCCAATATCTTTTTTTCTAAGGGAATTTCTAGGCTTGCTTGGAGAGTCAGGACGTGACATAACAAGAAAGAAAAGATAAGGAAGATCTCTCCCAAATTTTCACATTTGCAGCCACTTTGGCATGAAAATGAAGGGTCAGATTTCAAAACCTGGCCAGCCTCTTCGTGCCCGTAACTTTCAGAACATGAATGGAATTAATTGTGGGTGGAATTTAAGTTATTTATTTGCTTTAAGAATTAAATTTGGGGGAATGAAAACAGACATCTTAGTATTTAATATCTGTCCTTGATTCAGTTACAGAATTTAACCTGCAGGGTTGCAAAAGCCAGAAAGGCCCAGATAAGGACAGGATGAAAATATTGCTCAAAATGAAACCATTCAAGGTTAACAAATTGCAAGACATCTCAAACAATTTAACCAACATATTGCTTGCTCACAACTGTATTTTCTGCTTTGCTGGATTTAACTTGTTTTGACTAGTGTTGAAGGTTCAAACCAGTTGGGGACCACACAGCTTTATATAATTAAACATTAAACTGGTTAGTGGGGTTAAAACTGTTAAATATATAAAACTTCTAGGGCATTCATTTAACAGCGTGTTTATTTCACTTGGCATGTTATTTTAAGTATATCTAAAAAACAGTAGATGCAAAATGCCATGGGTAACAGACAGACTGCAGAGAATAAGCAGAGGACACAGGATGCTCAGATGCTGAAAGTTTGAATCTCTGCAAACAAGGCATGAGAGATTCACATGCCATGTCAACTCTCAGATGCATTCAGCAAATTCTTCTGACAATAGTGCAGGAGAACGCAAGTACTTTGTTGTGCATCCTGCTAGAATTATTACATACTGTAGAGAAAAGAAAACAGTGAGAGTCGGTCAATATTTTTCTTGAATTTACTCCTAGTGGTGGAAGCTCTGCCCGAAGTATTCCATTTATGTTTGGAGTTCTGCACTATATCATTGTGCTGCTCTGTAAAGTAAATTTATTCCTGAAAAAAATAAGGCTCTCCGTGTAGTGTATAGTGCTTCCAGGAAGGTCTGAGGGATTAATTGATTTTATTTTTCTTGTTGTTAACTTGATGGACAAACAAGAAAATAAAATACTCTGGTTTTGTTTGTTTGTTTATTTTTATTTGTTTTCCAGGCTTCATTAAAATTTCCAAAGTTTTTTTTTTTTTTTTTTTTTTTTTTTTTTGTCAATTTATCAGCTTTCAGAGTGAAATTTCACTTCCAGGTGAAGTGTTTAAAGGGGATTCAATTAAAAAATAGAAAGAAAAAAAAGTACATACAACTCATTTTTTTAATGCATTGTTTTTTGTGGGGTATTTTGTTTTGTTTTGTGTGTGTTTTTTGTTTGTTTGGTTGGCTTTTTTGTTTTGTTTTGTTGTTTTTTGTTTGTTTGATTGGTTGGCTTTTTTGTTTTGTTTTGTTTCATTTTTGTTTGTTTGGTTTGGGGTTTTGCTTTGTTTTGTTTTGTTTTTCCCAGTTGAAATATTTGCAAATCTTTTCATCTGCGAATAATTAGGACCTGGAATGTCATTTTCTTTGGTGACCGAGCTCTGCATGAAAAACTTCACATAGTCCAACACCCACTTCTGTAAAATGCTGATTAAAGATCTCCCTTTTGTTAACTGAATAGCCCGCATGCTATTGGGAGGGTGGATTTTATTTCTCAGAGTAATACCATATTGTTGTTTGAGTGCATCAGAAGCGATCTATGAACGGGGAAGTCTCTGCATACTTTGACTGTCCTAGACCTCAAGGACCTACTTGGGTGGAAATTTTGTGGCTGACCACTCGTGGTAGGAAGCCAATGTAAGTAGAGTCAGACTATTGCCGAATTCCTGACTCCGGCTCAGCTCTATGTCTATGAATAAGGATGGGCCAAGGAAGAGTAGTAGCCAATGAAAATATTCTGACATTGGTTCCTGGTGGTCTACTGTCACTGTGTATATCATTTCACTAAACATCTTTGTCATACAATATATAATTCGGCTCCAATCACTTGGGTTTGACTTCAAGAGTAAAGCCAGACCATGGGCTCAATTTAGACCTTATGCTTTCAAATTTCTGGCTTCTTCTGTATTCTAGCAAAAACATTTTTCTGTTGACTTTTTAAAAAACTAAACACATTTCAGGTGAGGTTTTCTTGATGTCTTAAAAGTGGTTAGCTACCAAGCTATCCGCTGCTGGCTACTATTCATTTGTTTGGAAGGATGTTAGGAAACTAGAACTTTCAAGAGAGTAAGTATTGCCCAGAAAGGTCACTTCCCTCTCTCTTCTTTCCAAACATGAATAGGCAGGGCTAAGTTTCACTGCTTGCCTTTACATTCCTGCTTCCTTACATGTGTACCAAAAAGGACAAATTGCTGTTACGACAGAGACACAAAAGGGTCCTTTTCAGTGCATGGGACATTTACAGGTTGTTTGTAAGGACTAAGAATGTAGAGTGATACAACAGGTGAAAAATTTCTGATTAAAAGATCTGATCATTTGAAGACTTCTGTACTCAATCCTATGGACATAAAATTTAGAGCATGAAAAAGTAATCTTTTCTAATGACCAGTTAGTACATATTTTCAGGAGTGCTAAACTGTAAGAACTAAGTATATACAACCTTTTTTTCTCTTCCCCCCTTCCCCCCTCCCCCCCCCCCCGGAAAACTGATATATACTTAGAACACTAAGTGTGGCTAATAGTAATACACAAATGCTTTAAACTTTTAAATATATTTGGCCCCATTCAACAGATCAGTGTGGTGGTTCAGCTCATTAGCATTTGAGCAAATTTGTTATACTTTTAAGGACTGTTTTCAGAATGGCCTAACCCGACAAATGCAGTGAATTCCAGATGCTAATGGCACCATTTATCAAGACAGCACTTTTTAACATAATGCATAAACCTTTCGTACATGGTAGTTTTACTGTGCATTCAATTCCATTGCAATTCACTGCTTCAGGCAGAGGAAATGAAGAACTTAAGCAATGTAAACACACTACGAAAAGGCTCTTAGATCCGTGTGGCTCCTGGAGATGAAGTACTTATTTCCACAAAATTTGGCTTCTACTCTAAAAGAGTAGGGTAAAGTACTTTGAGGAATCTGGAGTTAAATTATCTGTCTAGGTGTTTTTATATTTCTCCTCTGTGAAGAATCTGAGCATCTATTGAAGCTTCTAAAAATGGAAAATATCATATTTTTTCTGTGGAGTTACTTAGAGTTTAAATTTCATTAAGCAAGGGAAATTTTTTTTATTTGCTGTCTGCTGGGTTATGTTACAAAACATAGCTCATGTTGACTGAACTTGACTGATATTTTATTGTATTTTGCCTATTTACTCTCTATAGCTACAGGGTACTGCTAGGATACTCTTTCCTCTCTCTGAAGTTTGGAATAGTACTAAAGTAAGAAACTGACCATACAAAGAAGAAAAAATATTATTTTGAGATTGATTGTGTTGAAGCCAAGATTAAATGAGAAACAAAAATACAGAAGTAATCAAAAAATTTAACATATTCCTCATCTTCCAGTTTACATTACTATTTTTAATATCTCAGAATTTTTCACTTTTCTTGACATTTGAGCATGATCCCTGTGAAACCAGCTTGCCTCTCCTCTGAAGCAAACAGCAATGTCCGTACTGCTCCCATTTCCTGGACCCAGGACTTCCCATTTTTCTAGTCTTTTGTATCATGTCAGGCTAAACTGACACTTCAAAATGTAATGACTGCACTCCAAAATAAATTCTGTTGCATATTCCTTAAGGAATATTCCCAGGTCTGGAAAGCACTTAGCTATAGACTTAATTTTACATTTATTCACTTTATCAGTTGCAGGGAGTAGCTCCAGTTTATACCAGCTCATAGTCTGGCCAAAGGGTTATAACTCTTACCAAAGTTAGTGTGAGATCATGGGATTTTTTTATTTTATTTTTTTTCTCTGCCTGTTTTATTCCAAATGCAATTGGCTTCAGGTTCCCATCTCCTATTATTTGCAGTGCAAGAATTTTGGGCCTTGATGCTACAAATGTTCATGCATGTTTAACTACAAGCATATGAGTACTCCCAAATGAAGGCCCTGGAACTCTTCATGTCTTAAGCACATAGTCTCCAATCCTGGAAATTCCTGTGCATATGCTTTTCTTTACCCCCTTGAGCAGTCTCATTAATTTCAGCAGGACTACCCACAGTAGTAAAGTTAAAACACGTACATAAGTATTTGCAGGTTCAGGTCCATAGTGACATTTCTCATCCTCCAATGTTATTTTATCCCCAAGCCTGTTCATTGTCAAAAAATGAATCTTAAAGTAATCAGGCCTTAAAACTCCCCTCAGACCCCTTCCTGGAACTTATTTTATATTCTGTTCTCTGGCAAGGCCCATGGACAGCAGCAAGACTGTCCTAAATCAAATAATCTTAAGACTCTGACATGAATTGACAAGAGCCAAGTATGGCTGAGCTAAAGCTTAAACCATGCTGAAGTGAATAGTTCTCTCTGCTGTAGTTTAGTTTTAGTAGCATTCTTTTGTACTTCATCTTCCTATTATTATTATTATTATTATTATTATTATTATTATTGAAACAGAAAATTAACTGGATGGGAATTATGACTGAGAGAGATGTGAATTGCTTAAATGTTAGACTTTGTGTTCTTAAATGACCTGGAAGAGAGGCCTCAGTTGCACTTCTTAGCTCCTTATGTTTTGCAACATTTTATTCCAAATGGGCACTTGAGGTTTGAAGCTGGACAATTAAGTAGTTTCACAGTTTTAGTACAAAAGCCATCTGTGTTACTGAGGTTGTGCTGATAGGTTTGAGGGGCTGAGAAGCTTGGAGTCCTTGCTGAATGTCAGGGAAATGCTCTTCCATCCCCATGTCAGGGCCCTGGGCAATCGCCTCTCATCCGTGGAAGTGCAGAGGCTGTTCTCAGCGAGGCATTGTCCCCCCCGCAGCCTGCACACTTACATCTGTTTCCTACCAAAAGCAGCTGCACAGCGGTAGAGGCAAATATGGTAACAGCAAGAGGGGCAGTGCAGCCTGATGTGCTCAGCTGAAAGGCAGGAAATCCTGACAGCTATTCCTGGCGTTTGCATTGCCTGTTCCAGGCCTTAGGCAAGAGGTGACTTATCCAGCATCATCCGTAACAACGAACAATGCACCTGAAGACTTACAGCAACTCACAGGGCTTCATCCTGGTGAAGAAGTGTTAGGCTCTGCTTTGTGAAAATACATTCCCAATGTATTAAGCACATAGGAAACAGTGAAAAAAAAATATATGGATATATATATTTGTAACTTCTTACGCAAGCATGTAAATATGTAGATAAGATGTTGTAACAAGTTTTATCCATCAAATGCCCATGTAGCTCTGTTCCTCAAGTATGTCCAGAATTGCAGGTGCAAATAAAAATAATTTCTCTTGCAAAGGAGTAGAATTATTCATCAACATATACAGCTGCTTTACATGAATGCAAAATCGTGGTGACTATGCATTCAAAGGCATGCCTAACTGGCTTAAAAATCAGACTCAAACAATCCCATAACTCCATAATCCCCAAATATAAACAACTGACATGGATTTTATGTTCCAGTGTATTAGAAGTGGGAAGCATCAGTTGTTTTAAATGGAAACGTAGCAAATTACTGTATCTGAAACTCTGTCACTTGCTCCAAGCAGAGCTCAAACAAATTATGGCTTATCTGAATGATTTCAGATAAAGTTTCGGATAGGATTAACTGTGATGTTCTTTGTTCTCTAAACTTTAGAGCACTTAAGGAGGGGAGCTGGCAACATGGACAAAGTTTTATGATAAAAAATGTAATAACAGCTTTAGAAGAGGAAAGACAGCTGCACATAAGCAAAGTTAGAATAAACTTGGAATTTGCAGAGATTTTATTAGTGAGTATAGATCCTTCTTGTCCATGTGTACACATGCATGTGAGTGTTTTGTGAGGAGGAAAGAAATATACTTTGGACAGACAATGAGAAAGATCTAAGACTTGGGGTTTTGTTGCTTGCTTATTTTGTTTTCTGCATGAGAAAAGATGATTTATCCTATTTTCAGGAAAAAAAAATAAATAATTGAATTTTTAGTTGTATTTTTCCCTCAACATTAAAAATGACCATCAACTCCCCTGACCAAAATGCATTTTCAAAGTACTGCATTTCTGTAAGTTATTTACTAAGATTTCTTTAGCGTTTTAAAATATCCAGCTTGAGATTCCAGTTTTGGATTAAGTTAAATCTGAAATCTTCACATTTGCCATATTTCCAACTCCTACAGGGAGGAAGGAAAAGCAAACAAAAAAGTTAAATAAGTGTTTATTAAAAATGTGCAGATTTTTTTGCAGCTATAAATGAAAGAAGCTTCATTAAATTCAGGGGAGTTAGACCCACTTATGCTAGCAGAAAAGAGGGTCCTTTTTTCTCTCATTTTCAATCATTTTTCAAATGTTATTTTTAACAATTCTACAGGGAGGGGGAAAGTAGGGTGGAAAACAGTTACAGCCATTTTATCACATTTTACTCCTAACAATGCAGTACAAATGAAAAGAAACCATAATGCTCTGTAGAATAATACATTAATCATCATCAGTCGTCATTCAGTGCAATACGTTCTTTCCACACCATGCAAAATATGAACGGATACCCTCATGAGAAGGAGAAATGTCTTATCTAATCGTTCACCTAGTCTGGAATACATAATGGGTTGCAGTGGGGTTGTGTGTTATTTATCATCTCATGTATGGGGCAAAAATCATGGGATAGATTTCTTTTGAACCAAGAGAGATTTATGAAAGGTTTCACCCCTTAAGGGGTGTGAAATAAAGGGGTTAGAGGCCCATCTAACCAGAATATTTTTACCCAGTGACAGATGAGTTGTTTTCCCTTGAGAAAAAAAAAAAAATTCACTGGAAAAAAACTCTTAAGTTATTTTTCATGAAGAACTAACTAGCTGAGCTTGGTACACTGTGTCTCATCATTGGAAGATTTATTCTCCAAATACATTTAACTGTGTAGCAGCCTGGCCGTGGTCTAGCCTTGCTCCCTCAGGGATGTTCAGTGGCCAGACCCCACAAGACAGAATAAGCCTTGTGGTGGAGGCTCAGCACACCTTGCCACCTGGAGTCAACAATCTACTAGGCTATGGAGATAGAAGGGGAGATCTCAAGTAGTTTGGTGTGAAAACGTGTTCTGGTGGGAAGGTAGGTCGGGAGAGCTTAAGTCTTTTATTCTCCTCAGCTGAGCCAGGTCCTTGTGGGACTGCTGCTCCCACTGTGCGCTCCGGCTGTGTGTCACCAGTCTGCTCTGCAGGGCAGCAGAAGGCTCCGGCTGCATGTGGCAGCAGTGATGGCACTGGCTGCAGCTCTTGTGACACACTGATGCACTTCAGGACTTTCATCTAGATCTTTTCAATTTTTTTATTGTTTTATTTTTTTTTCCACCAGGAAGTTGGTGTTTCCTGGAGAAAAATTTTGATGAATACTTTTGCAGTCTCCTCTGATGAGCTCTTTAGGATTGTTACACACAATGCGTCAGCATGACGGATTCCACAGCTTTTTGCATAGCTGAGGGAAGTGACTATTTCACAACCTTTCCTCTTTCTTCAGTCTCCAGAAGCTGCAATTCAATCTCCATATTTTCATTCTCCATTAAGGCTCTGCAGTAATTCAGTGTTCAGAAACTTCTAAACTAATCAAGTATCCCCAAATTATTCCAGATACACTAATACAATCAAGCTTTGAACTCATATGGTGAGCTTGTAGTCCATGATCTCCAGTAATTCCCTCTCCCCTAGTTTTTTCACTTGTTTGTAGGTCCCATAGTTACTCCTAACAAAGTTAAATTATTGCAGCTGGAAGCCAGTAGCTGAAGAAATAACAGAAGGAAGATCAGGAGTTTTTTGTCCTAGAGTTGTAACATACAGAAAAATTAAATTAGGAGGCAGATTCCAAATTACTTGGATATTTCTTAAAATTTCAACCAAAAACACTTGATGAAACTTTTCCCCTAATATTTTTCCCTTGTCCCTCCCACTCTCTCTCGTTCTTGTATAACATATGTGCATATTTATATTTCTACTCTAGTCCTTGCATCTGTCTCATAAATATATCTCATAAGTGTGTGCTTGCTTAGGTGAAAATACACTTTGTACAATGCTATGTTTGTACTGCTTCCAATCTTCTGTATCTCTGAAAAATAAGTAGGTGCTATACTTATGTCATTTATTGCTATTTGTTTCTTTATGTTGGTTCATCTTAAAGTGTTCTTCTTATAGCGTAGCTCCAGGGCATCCTTGCATACAGTTATGATACATAAAAAACTGAAAAGCACAATTTAAACTGCAGCACCTCATCTGCTCTCCCTGTTTGTTTGTATTTTTCCCTCTGCCGAACATCACATTCCTTTCATTTGGCAATATAATATGATCTACCATAAAGAAATATAGCACAATGGAGGGTGAGTCATTCTGGCTAAAAGCTTAGGGCCAGATCCTCCAAAAAAATCCTAGGGGATTGAGTAAGAGCGTTTGCTGAATTGGGAACCTCAGTACTCAGTCCTAAACTATGTGTGCTGGCACGAGCTGTCTTCAGTAGCTACACAGTGTTTCAGTTTGGAAAGTCATTGCCATTTCTCTTTGCCTTCTGCCAGTTCTCAGAGTCCTTCCTTATTCTGTGCTCCTGGTAGAGTCCATTTACTCATACTGGAAAGAACTGCAGTGTTTAACTAACCCTTATCTGTAAAACGGTTACAAGGAAATTTGGAGAGATCTCAGTCTATGCCTTCCAAAGTCCACGTTAGTGAACTGAGTGGGATTTTGTGTTACACCTGAAGGGCTTCAAAACCTGTCATGTACTTCAGCAAAACACCTCATGGCATTGCTGAATGCTTTGTCTGAATCAGAGTTTGTAGCCCCAAAAGGAAGAAAAAGT
The DNA here is from genome assembly GCF_964211825.1 of Aythya ferina. NCBI lineage: Eukaryota > Metazoa > Chordata > Aves > Anseriformes > Anatidae > Aythya > Aythya ferina. The sequence goes on along the minus strand of NC_140315.1, from coordinate 7,399,252 downwards.
AACTGTAGTAAGTTCTTAATATTTGGGTACCTTGTTGACTTCAGTGTCTCTAGCTGTGTTAGGCAGTCTTGATGCAAAGGTCTCCAAAGCAAGCAAGCTTTGGAGCTGAAAATGTTGAGAAGCCTGGATAAGAGACAGGTCTCAGTGTCACTGTGCCACATACCCAGCTCTCTGCTGGGGGATTTCTGCTGTGGCAGGGCAGCTTGAGCCACTGGCATGCCCCAGATTCCTTTCCAATACACAACGTGGGGAACCTAAGAAACTTTCCCTTGCAGAGTAACCATCCAAACTAGCCAGCAGAGAGACACGAAACTCTTTGGCCAGCTCCAGCTCCTTGTGCCTGGGCTCCCAGCCAGGTGCCCCTCATGGAGTGGAGCGTGGTCTGGCATTGCTCTTCTGCCTGGGGTTATTGCTCTGCCCTGTGGGGTGGAACCATCCCATGCCTAACTGGATTAGAAGCCAGTTCTGCCGCCTCCCAGGAGAGCACGCTAACAACCAAACCACTCCTGTTTTGAATGGAAAGACATTAAAGAGGGGATGAGGGAAGATAGAAAGATTAAGTCTGCTGGCTGAGGTGCTGCGCACAGTCTGGGAGGGTTGCCTTCCACTTGCTTGTCTAATGTATAGTCAAATGCAAAGACAAAGTGGAACAGTTGCAGTGGGAAGTGCTGGAAGACACCCACCTCAGCAGGGAGAGTGGCATCCGGGGGTCTCGCTGTGAGACAGGAGTTAAAATTCCCACTCTAAATCAGGACACGCAGGAGTTTGGGCCTGAGCCTCTGTATTGATGGCAAATACACTAACTTGTGAGTTCTGTGAAAATAGCAACAATCCTTGATCCACAAGGTCATTTCAAATCACCACTGTTGAATCAGGCTGTGTGGACTAATTTTGGTAAAACTTTTATCTTGTGAACCTTGTAGGGAATTAGATATCGCAGTTGCAATACAAGGGCACAGACAATCCTGCAAAGCAACAAAAATTCTGCTTAGCACATGTTATCAGTAGAGACTTAGACATTTGCAAAATCTAGGCTCTTTCAAACTAGCTGCACGAGGTTTCTGAGTATCTTATTTCAGACTCTAAAGTGTCAGTTAGGTAAGTGTGTCACTTCATGACTCTAAGCTCTCCAGATTTTACCTTGTTTGGTGTTTTTAAATTCTTCCTGTAGCTGTTCTCCAGTGATTTTTTCTGTTCCTTGTGCTGCATCAGTCATATATCAAGTTGTGGCTACTCCCTGGTGGCTTGCAGAGAACAATAACATAGGTGAGAAAATATGCCCGCTCATATATTTTGATTGTTTGACTTTCCCCTATATCTCTCTGGAATATACTTCTACCTGTGTGCTTATTTACATATTAATGTGCAAGTAGTTGCAGACCAACGTATTTAGCAGGACTCAGAAACTGGGGAATAATCTGTAGATAGCAGAAGTATATCATTTTGATTTACAATCTAACATTTAAATGTTCTGAGGTCAGACCTCTGAGAGAAAATAATTCACAACTGGATATATAGCTTCCACAGGCTGTACATTTATTGCCAACAAGTACAACACAGATTGTTTTTTACGCGCCTGCTTTTTATTGCTTTAGATGCTGTTGCAGGATAGTTCACATAAACATTTATATAGGGTTTGGAAAACAGTTGTTAGCGAGGAGGAAGCTTTTGCTGTTTACACAGCCTCCGAACAAAGCCACCGCGCGGAGCTTCCTGTAATTGACATGTGGGCGGGTTTCTTCAAGTCACTGACTGGAAGAAGTGAGTGTCTGAGATTTATTCCTGACAGGACTTAAATTACTGGTAGCCTGACACATTTGTGAACAATTACTAGACACTGAGGTGTTTAAAGTAATGGGTACAGTTTGCTCAAGGGATGGGGAAGTTTTGAAACCATTAAAACAAAATGATTTTCCATTAGATTAGTAAAAAGTGAACGCATATGTTTATTTTTCTAAAATACACAGGTATATTTGACTTCTTAAATAATTTTTCGCTCCAAGTGCACATGCTTAAAAATTCTCTTTGCTCCCTTAACAGCAGGTTACTATGTATTTGTACGAGCACCGGTTAGCTGAGCTTATAGTCACTTCTGAACACGACACCTGAGCTTGCAGTCTCCCAAAAGGTGAAGTCACTGAGGATGTCTTGATCAGAAAAAGGATCTTGCTGTTAAATTGTCCAAAATAATAACAATATCTAGTTTTTGCCCTGTTTTTGTTTATCAATTTGAAAGAGGAAATGTGAAATGCCCGAAAAGTTACTGCCTTATACTTTTCACCATTAAATACTGTGAACTTTAATAGGGAAAAAAATGTTTAATTCCCTCGTTAATCTACAGTACATTTATTCATCTCTTTGTAACTCTTCAAGGTAAAAGTTATATTTATTTCCAGCATATGCATTCACTGTTCGTACTCCTTCCATTCCTCTAACAGAACCTGGGGCTAGGAAATGCACATCCTAACCCCCTCAATTTCCTAGTAGCCACTTGAGAGACTTGTGTCACAAAAGGAATAGGTTATTGCCCCTGGATTGCCACAGGTTTTTAAGAAGCATCCTACATGCAGACCGAACTGTGTGTACACAGTTTTATCCATCTTCCCTCATTAATCATGATCTGCTGTACAGGTGCTGTCTCTGCAACTCATGTTATTCTGATGTTCTGTGATAAAAGTGAATAAAAATATTAAAACTACATACATCTACTAATAGTCAAAAATAAAACATTTAGATGGTGAACATAAATCAGTATTTTTAGAGCAGACTGGTAAGCCTGCTTCGCTGCTAGTGTAACAGTTAGAAGCTAGATCGTTCTTCCTGGCTGAGTCAATAAAAATGTTTATACATGTCTTCTCTGCAACGTGGCCACACAGAGAGCTGCAAGAAATGTTTGTTGTACTGGTCGTGGATGCAAAGCTGTGAGCGTTGCTTGCACTGCTGTTGATCCATGCATTTGAATTCTCCAAGTCAGGCTGCCAAAAATCATGGCACTGGTTTAAGCACGTTAAGATTTCACACACACACAATTGGTACTGGTTTTTAGTTACTCTTCCAACCACACAAGAGTAAGACAGTACTTTAAAGAAACCAAAAGGCAAAATGCTTATGTAGTCACATTGGCCGTGTTAGATAGGATGTCTAACTGTACCCACTAGTTTATTGGTACCCTACAATGTCAATGTGACAGGATTTTCCAATGGGCAATTTACTACTGTGAAAAAGAAACCTTTTTCTTATATTTATTTTAGTATTCTTCAGGAATGAATAAGCATCTGTGTGTTTTGCTAGCCTTCCCATGCAGCCTTTCAGATTTCAACAAGACCAGGTATTACCAGAATGGTTTATATCTGCCCCCCCAAACACTCAGTTAGAAGTGATCGTTTATGAGGTAAATGAGGACAGAAATGGAAAGCTGTAAACACTTCTCTCCCACCATCAGTGAAGTATTCAGCGCTTGACCTGTTAGCAGTACATTATCTGTATTTCCTACTGTTGTTCCTCCTTTGCTAGCTCATTTCTCCAGCCAAAAATAACCTCAGGATTTCTCAAGTCATGGCTTTCAGCTAGCATCCTCTCTTGCTCCCTCTGGTATCTGTAAGACATTTCTCTGCCCACTATCTCACCAGCCTTTGAGTCTCTCCCAGCAAGAGGAAGAATATCAGCCAGGTGGCTCTTCACTGCTGCTGGTTGGAGTCAAAGGCTTTGGCAAAAAGCAGCCAGCAACCTAGCTTATACATAAGAATACACACAGGTGCATGTAAGTATAAAGGACAGAGTGACAACAGTTAAAAAGTAGTAAAATTTGCTATAAAAAGATTGGACTCTCATTGCTGAATGTGAACTGCCATCCCTCAAGTAGATTCTCGTGTAGTGCTTCGGGAAATTTCTTTCTTGCCACACCTTCCTCTTCGACACAACTTTTGTTGTGATCCGCCTGGGAACTACCTGGATTTCTTGGTATTGCCATAGGATTAGGAAAATATGAACATAGGGAGTAGATATAGTTTCTGCCATTAGAGACTCCTTCCAGCTCACTCCTTGCTGTAACGAAGCCATCACCATGAGCAATGATTTAATTGCTTGAACTTGTTTGCTGGCCTGTTGTGCCACAAAAGTTAAGGGCTTCCATTCTTACAGACCGTCTCTGGGATAGGGGCAGTGTTTAGACACTGGGCACAAATTTCATTTTAATGCACAAGGGCATAAGTACATACTGCTCTTCTACATACATGGAAAATAAGACAGTCCATGTCTTTTTGAAGTAATTTCCAAAGTGATTTGCATTGGCTTCATTATGGTGAGAGCTCCTGAAAGTCTGTCCCTTGTGCTGTGTGTAGGACACTGTACACTACGTTGGTCAGCTAACTCACTATCTGCTCTCCATTTGAACCTGTGTGGAAGATTCTGTAAACCCACAAAGAGAGAGTTTTTATTCCCTACTTCTTGTTTTCTGTGTCAGTTCTTGATACATTGAGTAGTAAAACAATTTGTAGCATGCTGTTAGCACAAAGCAATGAAAAATAATACCAAAAATAAAACATGAAACTGCAACGAATGCATCTATTTTTACACTGTGTTTTGTCTCAGGGAAATTTCAGAAGCTTCAGCAAAAGAATCCAAAACACTTTCAGGGTATCAAATCACCATAGGGATGGCTTTCTCTGTTTTTGCAAATTTCATTATTTTCCTTGTGTATTTGGGGAAAGGAACAAAAAGAACTGCAGATGTTCCAAACGTTCTATGGTCTTTTACAATTATTCAGGGTGGTGCTTCTGCTGTAGACTATGTGCTGTTTTGCTCACATATTCATAAATTTTTCTCATTTGTGAGAGTCACTGAATAGAGCATGTGAATTGTTTTACCCGGTAGGTGGTGGAGCAATAATGAAGCATTGTGATTAAGTAGTGTTGGAACATCTTATCTTCCTCACTGAGTGGGAGGCACCATTAGTAGTAAAAGTAATTACCTGTGTAGAACGTGCTGATTGCATTGAGTATCTACTCCATGGCACAAAGAATGTCTTCTCAACTTTAGGAACTTTAAGAGATCTCCATTTACTGCTAATTTCACATTTTAAGCAATAGTGCATAATTCTTTTGATTTTTCTTTGGTGTTGAAATTACAAATAAACTTTGAAAGAGCTTTTTCTCCTCATCAAAATTCTGTCCTTGTCATTGGTAGCTACAAAAAGAAGATGATCAAAAAATCACAGGAAAGAACAGGAACTGTAAAAGCAGGGTATGAGCAGGGTATGTGCTCAGGCTGACTTGCCCACTGCTTGGAGGGGTTAATGACTGTCTTGGGCAACATCTCTAGACAGTTTGGGGTCTCCTGCAGAACTAGGCTGCAGTGCCCTAACTATCGAACAGCGTTACTCTATAGAAACGATGCAGATGATGATTCAGAAATGGGACATCAACAAGAGCATTGAGAGAAGGTCTCAGCTTACAGAAAATCCTTTAACTTGGGATGTGTGGGAGGCTGTTGCCACTGATGGCATCAGTCACTTACAGGGTTATTCTCACAGAAGCCAATCTGTAGTATAATACACTCTGTCCTAAGGTCTGCATTTCATAAGCATTCATCCATCTGCCTGACAGTTTCCAGTAACTTGGGGAATAAAATATTAAGATATGATGAAACTAAGCAGTTCTTTCTATCATAGGAAAACGAGTTTATTTTTCATTTCATCTATAGATTGTAGCTCTAGTAAGTTTTGTATCTCACATAGCTGTGAAATCAAACCTCACTTCCTATCTTATACTTTAAAAACCTTTTAGCTTCTATAAGAAACTTGTAAAAAGTCCTGGGATCCAAAGGGACCTGTGAATTTTAAGCTAAGAAAGAAAACGGACAGAGCATTTGTGGTTTGTTCTAGGTCTGTTTCAAAGCCTGCTGGAATCCAAAGAAAGAGATTCTCACTGAATTTTAAGATTAATATCTGGGATTTGAACATAATGGCTAACATAAATGCAGTCCTGCTACACTCCTTAAAAGTACCTGAACACATTTGTAATAATGTAAGGGTTAGATGACTGTATTGGGCAACATTTGTAGACAGGTAGAGTCAATTAAGGTAATTGACGGAAGAGAAAAAGCCTTGTGAATTTTTCTCTGTTCTCTGTATTACTTTATAGGGGCATTTCCTTTGGTAATTGTAGGAGTATATAAGGTCATCATGATTGGAGACAGGCAGAAACTTTAACAAAGGTGACAAACTGTCATTGATTTGATTGCTTATTTCTCTATTGTGTATGATCTCTTCTACCTATAAAAGGAGAACATTTGTTTAAAGAATAGGATGTTTTTAGTCAACAGCCTTAATTTCAGATTGTTTCAGAGGCTTTTGACATTTTTTCTGCTACAAATACAGTTTCTAAAATGATGTTTCAAAGTTGGGGGCTTTTTGTTGATGTTTGTGGGTTTTTATGGTTTTTATTATTATTATTATTATTATTATTCTAATTTTTATTATTATTTACATCTCCTGAGGTGTTTTTTTTTTTTTTTTTTTTTTTTTTTTAATATCTGTGAACTATGACTTCTTTCTTTGTTGTTATTTGTTTTTGTTGGTTAATCTGTGATGCACTTTTCTCATTTTATATATATATATATACACACAATGGAAATATATTTAAAATAATCACACAAAAATTTACAAGTGTTTTTATGAATCTAGTAAGCCCAGGGAATGATTAACACTACGTGAAATTTGGCAGTTTTTCTTTGCAGAAGTGAATGCAACATTTTTCTTCAGTATTAGTTTCTGTGGGCTTGGTTTAGCTTGATTAAAAATAAATGAAAAGTCAAAGTGAATTTCAGGCTAAATGGGTAAGATCCACCCAGTTTTGTGCAGAACCGTGCAACTGTATGTTTTGTGTTTTTAATTTGCAGACTTAAGATTGGCTTCAAATTGGGCCTGAGCTGATTTTATTCTTACTGGTTTCAGAATAAAGCAAAATATCTGAGAAGTCTGGAAAATATTTCGGCAAAGCAGCCCAGAGTTTAACTGAGACCAAAATCAGGCACATTTTGCATAACATGGTTTGTATTTCTATAATTTCCAACCATAATTTAATGATTAAAAAAAAAAATGTGACTATCTGTTGTTCATTGCTGGTGTTTACAGGAACAAACTGCCTTCAAGGACACCAAGCAGGAGATTTCCATTCCTTACTGTGGCATGAAAACAGGGGACAGAGATTTAATTCTTAATAAGAATATAAGCAGCATGAAAATTTGCACAGTAGGATCCATTTTAGCATTCTTTTCCTAAATCCTACTAAAGTTCAGGACCATTCCTCTTCTGCGTGATACCTTTCAGTACCACTCAAGGATATGTTTGATAGTCCAATGTGCCCTCATGTGCTTTAAAGCAGGATAACATTAAAGTACCAAATTAGTTGTGCTCCTTAAAGTATTCCAGGATATTTGTGTCTCCAGCTACTAACTGTAAATGAGAACACCTTTATCTTGTAATCAGGTAGTAGATAAATCATTATTAGTGGCAAACTTTTATATTGTTCTGGGATCCCATTGTGCTACAAATAGCACAGTCATTGAAAAAGGCAATTGCTGATCTGGCTTTCTGATTAGTCCAGTAAATTACAAATGTTCATTATACACAATAAAATTTTAGCCTGGCTGAAATGTGTGCCATAATTTGTATTCAGTAAAATACATAATGTTTTCACAAATATGCTGACGAATACTAGATTTTAATTTTATTTTAAGGTTATCTATACTGCTGATTGTGAAATTTAACTACAGTGGATGGTAGTGAGATAGGTGCCCCATGTGTATCGAACCCAAACAGGCCGGCAGAGATGGATGGTCCATGCAGATATGATGTGTGTTTATTATGCACACAGGTGATTGGCCAGATTTGTTCAAGAATTGTTTGGATCAAAGGAATCTGAAGTCTGAGAAAGGTTCTGGAGTGAAGCATAGATGCATGTGCTTTGTTAGCACCAACAAAAACACTGCAGTTCTTGTTTTAGGAACAGAGTCCAAATTTCGAATCTTGATTCATATCCATTGCTTAGGCACAGAGAAATGTAACTCCAAGCAAAAACTTACACAGGAGGGAGAGAAAAATAAAATGTGATGTTTTGGTCCAAGTGAGTTTGTTTAAGGAAAAAAAAAAAAATTGAAAAAGCATTTTTGGCAGTTAAAGTGTTATGTGGGCTTACAGTCCTTTTTGGAATATGCAAGTGTGTCACAATCAATATTGTTCTTGATAAAACTGAACCACAGACAACCTTTTTTTTTTTATTAAAAAACAAAACAAAACAAACAACAACAACAAAAAAAAAACAGACCCCGATCCCCAGACTAAGTAATGAAATTTGCAAAGGAAAATTCATAATATGTGATGGAAAAAAGATACATGCACCTGATGTTAGTTAGTGGGGAAAATATTGGACAGAAATTGTTAGCATGATGGGAAATTAAATTACTTTAAACAGTATTTGAACATGAAGGGAACAGAAATTTGATTAGGGAAATCATTTCAGATATTCTTTTAATTCTTTCTAAGTCCAAAAAGCTTCACTCCCAGCTACCTCCCTAGAACCAATCAGCCCCAAACTGCCACATTTATAAGGAGACCCTGGAGTTAAGGGTCCAGCATGCAGAGCTTCTAACTCCCAGCTTTCCCTGCCTTTCAGCACCTCATCCAGGCCAAACTTCCCAATCTCCCAGTCTTTTGTTCACATGAAAAAGTATCTCTCAAGTAATCCAAGGGCATCTAATTCTAGTCTACTTTTCCACATGACCTCTTGATGAGATGGATGTGCTTTCTATATGATGAAATAAGGATATTTCCACCCTATTCTCATTTGGTGTCTTCATTAGTAAACTGTTAGGAATAAACACTATGAAGTTGTGCTTGTAGAGCATTTGGGAGCATGGAGTGGAGAGAAGGACAGAAGGCCAAGCGAGTTGCACAGCTCTGTTCAAAGAATGGTCGATTTCTGGTCATCTGTAAATCTAGTTTCCGAATTTTCCCCAGTCCATAACACACTTAGGCAGACAGGAGTCCTGCTGGGGCAGAGGCAGCCCTTCTGCAGGGACGGATCTGCAGGCTCCCAGAGGTATTTAGGCACTGGCTGGAGTCAGACATCAGCACCTAAACAGGAGTGGGAGCAGAAGCTGCCCAAAGCTACAGAACAAGCCTGCAGCTGTCACCATCTCCTCTAATCCAAACCTTCCCCTGCCTGCTGAACCATCTCTAGGTTTTCACAGGAGCTGCCCCTGTTAATCCAGGCAGGATCACAGGAGATAGGATGACCCGTGACACCATCGGGGTGTTTAGGGAGTAAGGGGATGACTACCTGGACAGAACTGCAACCAGTTTGCCGTCTTTAGCACCCCATTTCTTACATGACATTAATGTGGAGATCAGAGTCAATAAAACACATGGAGGGAAAATGTATGATTCCAATTTACATTAAGGAACTTAAAAGTTGTGAAATATGTGAAGAACAAACTGTTGTGAGAAAATAAGTGCCAGCCTTCCTGCAAATTTTGTATCTGATTCTGCAGGCATGGGAAGTCTTCAGCACTGTTCCTTACTTGGCTGCCAGTTTATGTGGGAGGGGAAACAGCCATTTTGCTCGAGGGAAATAGTTTTTTAAAAGTTCCATGATGAGAAGGGGTTTTGTTTGTTTGTTTATTTTTGTTTTCCTGCATGAAATGAGTTTTGCAGTTTAAAATAACGGCCCAAAGGCTGAATTCCGGCTCCATTGGCTTCAGCTGAGATGTTACACATGTGCTTCTGTGTTGAGATTTTGGCAAGTTAACTTTGGTTATAGATACGTATACGTACACATACAGATTGTGTGTGTGTACGTATAAATGTACACACATTTAAGCTTTCATCTGGACTGCATTTTTAAAGCGTTTCAGACAATGCATTGTTCCTGTTTTATGGATGGCAAAGATAAAGCACAAAAAATACAAATCGTAACAAAGAAAAACAAATCTTCCACGCCCTATCCCAGCCCCTGCCTCTCATGAAGCAGCATGTTTATTTCTTAAATTTTAGGGGGCGGATGTTCTAAAAAACAACTGTCCATACAGCATTTGCCTTGTAGGAATCTAAGGAGCGAGGAGATTTGGGGCAGGTTAACCAGTATTTAGGAAACCAAATGAAGTGGGTAGATTTTCAAATGTGTTCTACTGGGCTCCCATCTCCTGGGCACAGAAGGAGTCTGGGACTTTCTTTTGAAAATTTGCCTTTTCTGTAGGTGTTGTATTGGAAGCTGAAGCTCTGAAAATCTGGCCTTTGAGACCTATTTTTAAAATATGATTTCTGCTTTTTCAGACACAATTTTGTGATCCCAGCTAATTAGGAGAACAGCCATGTGGTTAGACATCTGAGTGCTAGTCTTATTGCTTGTAACAATGACCATGCTACAAAATCTGGTCCGATGTGGTTTTGTTGTTATTTCATGTTTTGCTTTTTTTTTTTTTTTCTTTTCTTTTCCTTTTTTCCTTTGCTTTCAGAATAGACTGGAATCTCATTTTCAGGCTGTGTTGGACTCCATTCCTGACATTGTAACAAATACAGTTGCTATTCACTAAGACTGTTGCTGATGGACTCAAATTAAATTTCAATTGAAATGACATATTTTATTTTCAAACATCAGTCTCTCCCTTCCATATTCTACATGTGCTTTCAGACCACTAGTGTGGGAGAACTGCTGTGTGACTCCTCCTTGACTTACAGTTCACTCATCCAAAATCAGAAACCTAATAAAGCTTTAAGTATCAATTGAAATTAAAATTTAGGTACAAAAGGTGTTTTAGTCAATTCTTCAGATTGCAAGCTTACTTACAGTTGAGTATGTCACGTTAACACAATTTTACATTTATATTAAAAAGTGACTAAGAGACCCCAAGCAAGAGAATGAAATTAAGTATTTTATGAGAAACTATGCCCTCAGCTGACATTTTTGGAACAGGGCAAGAGTAATCAAGGGCAAAAATTTGTGTTTTGTTTGTTTTTTGTTTGTTTGTTTGTTTGTTTTTTTTTTAATTTGGTTAGCAATTTGAAGGAGAAATTATTCCATCTAACTGGCTGATATTGTATGCTCTAAAAGCACTACGGAGCTTGATCTCCAAACAGTAATACATCTGATATGTGCGTGTTGGTTTCATGGCAGTTATTCAGAGAATTAGAGCTGACACCACATTCAGGAAGGAGACTATTCAAAGGCAAAAAAATATCTCAAAATGTAGCTGCAAACTTGCATGACAAAATTAATAAGGAAATATTATTTCTTGTCAATCATGCCAGTTTCTCACATAAAGCCACTGATGATAAGCACAGAGTAGTTGTGTTTTATATTTTTTTTTACTTAGCTCTTACTAATTGTTGACAAGCTCCCAGGATGTTAGAGCCTGAACCTGTTTATGTCACCAGCCTGCTTGTCCCCCAGGTACAGCTGTAAAAAACAAAGCCATAGCCCAAGAGATTTGTGTTGGGATTACAGAAAAAAGTGAATAACATTCACTGCTAGGAGGTAGGTCTTCTACTTCATTGGCTGCTTTTATATTACCATGTTATTATTTCTATACTACACCTTTGCTAAAAGTGTCAAGAGCAGATTCCTCTCTACCATCACTGTGCTACAATTTCTTCCCTATCATAGTTATTATTTATGATATAAGAGCATTCAGTCATGATTAAGACCTCATTGTGCACAGCATAAATACACAAGATACAGGCTCTTTCACAAAGAGTTTACAGATTGTCACCATACCTGATCAAGAGCAGATTCCTCACTTGAGTCAAAACCGCTCAACGGGCAGAAGTGTCATGGGTTTAGGAGCTGATCCAGCCTTTACTGGAAATAAAATACCTGGTAATTTCAGGGTTAGAGAAGCCTAAATGCAGTAATTCTGCATGCAGGTGGTTGGTCTCAGGATGTTTAAATGAGTGCAATATAACACATCAGAGCTTGTCAAGGCCTACAGTTGGCTCCGTTTGGGTGGCAATTCCTCCTGGAAATCACTGTCAGATGGGCTAGGGGAGGCTAGAAAGAATAACGTGAATGTATCCATGGTGAGGATGTAAGAAGGGAGGCAAATCTTTGTGGTGGGTGGTGGGATTTGGATGTGGAGGCTAGTGTTACTGCTAATTTCTATTTGAGCTACCTTCTATTTTGGATATTGCTAATATTTCATTTAGTGGGTTGAGAATCGATTCACCAAAGCCTGCACTGTGTATAACACAGAATGCTGGGAAAAAATAATTTTCACTTGGTTACAAAGACTCTAGTTTTCACACACTTAGCAGTCTTCCATCTCCACTGAAATCCATAAATTTTTTTCCCTCTATTATTCTCTTCATTATGTGCTAGATACCCAGGAGCCTGATGCAGAGCTCTTGAAAGCAAATGAAAAACTTGGTTTTATTCTAGGCCTTATTTAAGGTTAGAGAGGGGTACAGTACATCTGCCTTCAGCTCGTTCATTGTGTCCCCTCACTGGCAGTGCAGAAGTTGGTCTCATCCTTTCCAGCCCATGCTCCCTACAACCAGACGTGTTTCCCTATCAGGAAACTTTACTTAATTCGAGGGGTTTTACTGCAGTTGGCTTTTATGTGAGAGCACCAAAAACCGAAACAAGTGGATTCACTGTAGAGTCTTGCCACATTCATCTGGCTGGATCCATTCATCTTGTTGCCATTCTCACTCCAGTTTTGCAAGCATCCATGCTGACATCCCATCTTGAACATCTGCATTAAGACTGTCAGGAAAACGGGTATCAACATCTTTTCAAAAAGCAAAAATCCAGTCCCCTGTGGCTTCTCCAGGCTTCCTGGGGTAGAACAGACCTACAGAGCTTTGCATCTTTGCTTTCCATGACATGACAATGGCTCTCTGCTGGAAATCACCTGGATATTAACCAGCAAAAGAAAGCAAGAGGGAGGGCAAGGTGCATTCTTCCTCCCCTTTCTGCTGGAGACCTTTCAGAGTGGAAGTGTGTAAGGAGTGTATTTTGTTTTCTTACGTTTACTGGTGTTATGGTGACTTTGATCTATGTTAAATCAAAGACCTATTGTAGTAGGCACTGCATACGTAGGCAACAAAGCAGGCACTCCCTACTGTAAAGGCTGTATGGTCTGAGAAGACTAAAAAGAAATGAAGGGTGACACCCATTTTACAGATGGGGAATTGAAGCTGAGATTGAGCAACTTGCTTAAAGTTTCACAGGGAATAAACATACTGTTCTGGATCAGAGATAAGAATTATACTGCTTCTGCCCTGAGTATCTGTGCTGTGTGCTTCCCTCCAGCACATTGCCGTACACCAAAACCTCCCCCTTTTTCTAGTGCCAGAGCTCTATCTCTGTGCCTGGTATTCCAGCATGTTATAGATGTCTTTGCTTACAATTCAGGATCACGTCTGAAATAAAAAATGAAGCCTTCAAGATTAAATCCAGCACAGGATTTAGGTACTTAAAGTAGGATTTGAGTGGTATTTTGATACTTAAATGTAAAGTTGAGACCAGTGAGATGCTGCCAAGATACTGCATTATCCTGGGGAGTGCCTACACTCCTTTGGTTTCTCAGTTTATGATCTTTAATGTCTTAGGAGGCTGATTTTTATTTTATTTTATTTATTTTTAAATTTCAATACATTTAGTGAATGTTTTGCTTGAGAGGGTTGAATATTTCTGTCCCTACTACCTTCATAATCACATGGTGGCTTCTCAAACTGGCCCTGTGAGTCTGCATCTAACCAGCCTTCCAAGGCTCCTGGCAAAGCCCAGCAGGAATGGCCACTTTCTTGTAAAACATGGCACCCAGAAGAAACAGTGAGCATCATCACAGTTTCGTCCCCTCCCAAGGTCTGGGATACCAAAGTGCCAGTATCTCAATCTGTGTCATCTGCTTTCTAGGAGGATTTCAGCCTCTTGGAGAGCTGGGAAAACACGCTTTCTGTCAGCTGAAGCCATGCGGTGAGGGAGAACATATTTAGATTAATTGATGCAGCAGGAGAGGGAGAAAGAAAACTAAACCAGGAAGATCCCTTTGTCATCTGGTGGGGACAGCTTACTGATGAGGATTAATTATGGGGGCTGACCTGGCTCCTGGGAGTGTTCCTAAATTTTGTCCAGTAACTTCAAAGAAGGGGGCCTTAAAGTTCTGGGAGCAGAGAGCAGCAGCAGGACTGTTCAGTTTGAATTTGTTCGTGTGCCGCATCACAGCTCTTAGAGAAGAGCCGCCCACTGCAAACACAGGAGCACCACCAGGGTTGCTTGGGGCATCCCCGGCAGCTGTGGGTTTAACTCCCCAAGGCAGAGGAGTGAATACGCCTGAGTCTCCCCTGTCCTGGGTGAATGTGCTAACTGCAAGGCTACTACCAGAAAATTAATGTCTTTGCTCATCAGCTGCATCTTTAAAAGCAGCTTCCAGACTGGGTGCTAGCTGGGGAGAGACGCCACCCTGCAGCCCGAAGTGGGGTGTCTGGAAGACAAGACTGAAGAGCCAGCCCTGGCCTGGAGCCTTTTTGCAGGGTAGTCCCAGGCAGCTGTTTGCAGTGCCTTTGACTCCAGCCTGCCTCGGGGCAGCGCGTGTTAACTGATTTGGATGCCCTTCTGATAGATCTGCTCTCCTCGCACTGTGCACGGGGGGCCTGGGCTCCACTCACAGATGTCTGAATCCCCTTGAGGAGTGGGCTCAGTCCTCCACTGAAGTGGGTCGCCGGAACATCGCCAGCAAATCCCCCTGAAGGCACTGTCTGTGGGCTGGGAGGTGTCAGAGCGTTGTAGTTAAAGGGATGGAAGCAGAGGTATGTCTCTCTTCCTGCCTTGTTTTCAGTACTTTGACGTAATGTGAAGCATTTTGCCAGCTGCGGTTTTCTGAGAACAGATTGGTAAACTCTGACTTGTTGCATCAGCCTGACAGCTGACTTCCCACACAGTTCAGTGTCTGCAGCACTCCGCTGGGGCCAAAACTGAGCAGTGATTCATCTTCTAAAACAGGTCCAGCACACCAACAGTCTATTAGTTGTAATAATGCTGAGGATGGGTGGGAGGTAGTTTAACGCCCTTTGGACTCACTTTAAAATATCTCTTTGTCCTCTCTGTTGCTGGGTAGTCAAAAGAATATGCTTTGTTTGAAATTTTCCAGAAAAAAAAAAAAAATCAGAATACCAAGGCCTCAAATAGGAGTTGATGGCTCCAGTCTGGGCACAGACAATTCAGTTTGAGGGAATTTATAGCAAGCCTATCCTTAATGTGTCCCAGGAATTACTTGATTTGCTTGTTGTATTCCGTAGCAAAAGAAACCAGGGATACAAATTTAATACAGCCTAGGAGCTTGTGTTACAGTTTACTGTGTCCTTGGACAGCTGTAAATCCTCCTCTGATGTATTTGCTTAATATTTAGGCTTAACATGTTTTAACCACAAATCAGGCTATAATAATGAACCTGGAATCTGTCCAAGCCTTATCCCAGAGTCCCCACAAACAACTTCAGTCCCAGAGGTGAAATGATGGTGATCTACCTGTGAATGTCCCGAGTCTCCCCCTCGTTTTGTGACGTGCCGAGAATAACAAGGCACGATAAATCATGAGCCTGATCCTCAGCTAAGGCAGAGATTTACATTCCTCTATGCTGATTTACACCAGTGGAGGAGCTGATCCCCCCATGAACAAATACAGTGTTTTAATCTACCGATCGATCCACAGCTCAGCTAATGAAACTTTGCAGCCCTTAAAATGTCCTGGCTCCAACTTGAATGTCTCCTGCATCTGGGTTTTCTCTCATCAGCACTTTAGGGCTGGTACTGCATTAAAAACGGCACACACGACTACAGTTAAGCTTTTCAATAATGAAGTCACTTTATTTATTGAGAAATTTCATCACAGGATACATGATTCTTGGCAGGGCAACTCCTGAGCAGGAAGCCTGCAGTTACAAAGGTATGCATAAACGTGTATAAGGGCATATTGTTTGCCTTCTTTTTATTACAGGAAGGATATGGTTTGGTTGTGTTTTTGATGAGTTTTATTTAATTGTACGCTGGGATTTTCCTAGACTTGAAGTTAAAACTTGACAAATACTTCTACCCCTCCTGTTACGTAGATACGCGGAGAGGCTTGCTCTGTGTTTTGCGCTGGAGCTTGGCAGACCCTGCACCCTTCATCCCACAGGCATTGGGCAGGCATGAAGCCTTCCCATAATTGCTGGGGTTAACAGATGCTGTTCAGAGATCTGCATGAGAAAGATTCTGGTGAATCGATATTATTCCTTTTTAATTTTCAGTCTGTAATCTTAGGGTTGTATTTTAAAAAAAAGGAAAAACCTTACAAATAAATCCACTGACAAAATGTACTAGCTATAGACATTGATGATTTCTGCTTCCTATGGCTATTTGATTGCCTAATTACAGTCATTTTGAACTGATTGCATGCTCTTTTAACTTATTTCACAGCATTTGGCTGTAAGGAAGGACCTAATGCAGGGTATTTTTTACAGAGAGGAGTAAGTGTTCCTGAAAACAAATGCTCAGTACTTTCTAATTGAGGACCTCTCTGCTTAGAAGAGATGAATGAACTGAAAGCAGTAGCCTGTTTTATTTGTCAGGTAGAAAACTGAAGATTTCAAGAAAAAGAATGTTTGGAAGCCTCTCTGGTTGGGTTGAGCACTTATCCAAGCCCTGGCTAAGCAGCCAAATTGTTGTTATCTCTGGCTGACTCCCAGGCTCCCAGATTAGGAACTGCGATGGGGTCTCACTCTGGAGAGTACCAACCTACCCATGCCAGCTCCCTGCTCCTACTCCAACCTTGATGAACTCATGAAATATAGAAATGTGATTAAAAAGAAGAAACGTGGCTGGTTTTGTACCTCAATAAACATTTATTTCAGTTCCACTTATAACCAGGGGTCAAGACTGAAAGTAGTTGTTCTAGGTGAGCCAGCTCTTTCCTTGTTCCTTGTACAGTTGTTTCTCTGGGGCGCTGTTAAAGCCTGTCTCCTCCTTCTAAAGTGTCATCTGCAAGTAGAACTGCTGGCTTCCTCAGCAGCCTTCTTGATTGCTTTCTAATGAATCATCTTGGTTAATCCACGGTAACATGATACAAAAAATGGGACCCACACATTTGCCATCAGTTTTCTTTCAGGAGGTAAAGTTGCAGATAGTTTTACTATTGACTTCTGTGTGTTACAGAAACCATTATTTCGTGCCATCAACAGAAAACACTTGTGCTGTAACAGAGAAACAAAACTGTTCTTCATAAGCATTGTGCATCCTGAGAAAAACGCTGCTATCAATCCAAAATACAATTAGAATTATTTTGCCAGGTTATGTCAGGTTGTGAAAACAGTATCAGCAGAGGAAAAGAAAAATAAATAGCTCTGCCGTGTTTTTCCAGCTCTCCAGTTCTGGGGACTTTGCCTGGCTGGATGGATGGGGAAGGATACAGTTTATTATCAGTAGTTTAACACGCTTGTGAATGGTGCCTCTTATTGCTAACCTATCAGAGTAGCACTTAAGATGATTCAAATGCAATCTCAGGGGGGTAAAATGTACACAAAATAACTGCTGCAAACAAGTCAGCCAATACCAACAACTACAATTCAGAAATCTGATTCCATATCTATTGTCAAGGTGTTTGTGGGCTTATTTTGACTGCACTGTTACCCCAAACTTTTCAGACAAATCCTTGCAAAGTCTCTCAAATTCACATGGAAAGCTGTGATGTGATATGGAGTCATCACTGCAGAATTAGTGGTGGGTGTCTTAATGTTTTTAACATTCCTAGGACTGTGACTGCTGGGGCTCTGGTTCTTCTGAGGGGTGGGCTGGGCTTGGTGTTGTATAAACACGAACAAAAAGAGCGTCAGGTCTCCTTGAGTTTACAACCAAATAGGCTGTAGTTATTGGAACTCTGCAGATACCAATCCAGCACTAATTTCACTTACAAATTGTCCAGCTGTTAATGTCACACAAATGCTGTCTCAGTCCTTTCTTTTAAGAGGAGTTCTGCCTGAAATGATTTTGCTAAAAAGAGCACAAAAGTCTTTTTGCTCCAACAAATTATCTGTAATCGGGGCTGGTTCTGAAAAGACTTGCACAACTAATAACTTTGCTAGCAAGAATAGCTTCATTAAAGAAGCTACATTTCCTCAAAGAAATGCTCACAGAATTGGGCCCAATGATCGCTATGAAATTGTTTCTGCAAAGTGATTTTAACGGCATTTGTATTGTTTACTCTAACAAAGAGACTCTGAAGATAGCGACCTTTGAGCTTTGATTTTAGAAGTTATGTGACTAATCCAGTTTTTACAGATGGTTGTTTTTTTTTTATTTATTTTTTTTTATGTTCATTGCAGACTTCAAGGGAATGCTTGAACAGAACAGGATTTGAACCTAAGCTTCCCAATGTTTCTGCTTTGGCCTTGTACCAGTAATTATATAAAGATTGATTTCATAAGCTCAAGCTGTTGTGTTAGTGAAAATCTTGTGCAAGGAACATCCATTTTGTTGGATTTCACCAACATCAAGGCAGAATCACCTTGCTCAAAACATCTCAAATACTGTAAGTTAATTTAAAAAACCCCAAGAATCAACAACAGCAATAAAATCCAGGAATTTTATTGCCCTGACAGAGACCTTCTAAAGCGCAAAAGACCAAGTCCTGCTTTGGAACCCATCTGGACTGTGATTAGGTGAACTCCTCTGTAGTGCCATATTTACTAGCCAAAAGCATGTGTTGCTAATTCACTATGTCTTAAGTCACAGCCTCACATCTATAAAGTTTCAGCTTAGCAGGAAAACATGAAAAAGCACTCTTATATTAATCAGCAGTGCCAGAAATAAACCTGGATATCAGGAATTTAAACCTCATACTGCTCAGATGAATGCTGCAGCCTACAACATACAGCAGGGCTGTATATTTCCTCTCTGTGAAGGGTGGATGTTTAAAAAAAAAGAAAAAAAAAAAAAAAAAAAAAAAGTTAAAAAATGCATTTACTTAAAACACTTATCCTTGTAAGAGTGCTACATAAAATGTACCTAAAAAGGTATTTTTCTTCCACAATTTAGGCAAACAGATTTTTTTAGTTAGATATTATCACCTGGAGAGAGCCCAATACTAAGTAATTTAGTCTGGAGAGGGGTTTTGTACATTTCTGATTAATATTTACAAAAGGCTTTGTGTATTTTTGCTCTAACGCTAATGAGGCAGCAGATCAAGTTTAACAAAAAGGACACTGTAGATTGAAATATGGTATTGTGCCCATCAAAGTCTGCCTCCTCTCTGCTTGGCTTATGATGAATACCGTTCTTTAATAGCGGGCTGGTGTTCGTGAAAAACTTATTACAGAGACTAAGAGAGAAGCCAAGAATGAAGGAATGCCTGACTGGCAGCAATCAATCACTCCCTTTTAAAGATGAACTGATCCTTCTTTTTTTAAAGTAACACTTCATAAAAAGGTCTCAAACATAAATATGCAAAGCATTAGAGCAATTACATTCTGCGTGATCCCTGCAGTATTTCTGGTACATGGCTTGACTTTAGTGTGGTGTATATAATGAATGCAGTAAAATGGCAAATCTCTCTAAAAGAAGACTGATATTTAGAGGAAAGTTCTTGCTGAAGAGTGTTAATTATCTGGATCAGTAATGTGAGATTATTTAGATTACTTTTAACAACATGGCTCCATATAGGCTTTATTTTATTTAGGACTTTTTTCTTTTATTTTTTACTAAATGAGGTTGATGTATTTTTTTATAAAAAAAAAAAAAGAGCCAAATACATAAAATCTATATGCAGATACTGAAAGTGGACAAGGGACTGATAAATTTAATGGCTATCACATACAAATATGTTCATCTTTACATGCCTGATTTGCATAGGCATTTTCTGCAACTGTGCCTGCAATCACAATCATTTTACATGCAAATGAGGCATACAAACATGCAGTTTTAAGAGAAGTTGAGTTCTCTATATGTAGTGCAGAAATATTTCTCTTTTTTTAACACATATTTATTTGGTTGTGACTTCCCAACTAGCAAGTTGCAGACCCTTATTCAGTATTTAACAACCAAATCCCCAGAACATAATGTACCACTTTTAATGCAATATGGCAGGGTTGGAAACAGAAATTGATGTAGAAGAAAGTGTTTTTTTTCCAACCACCAGAAAAACTTTTGCTCCACACAGCAAAAGCACAGAGTTAATTTAAGAGGTGCAGCCCAGATATTTCATTCAGGTACCAGGAATTTTTAATGACTTGTTATTTTTACCCTGTTTAGAGAACACACTTTCCACTTCCAAAGGTCTGCTGCTCTTTTTTAAAAATAACACTAAGAACGGCTGGACAGTCGCTGTCAAATGTAGGGGCTGGAAAACTGTAAAACGTTAATGAACTAGTAACTATAGAATACAATATTAGATCCAAACAGTGTTTTTTAATATGGCGCAGCTGAAAAGCATGAGCATCGCAACAGCAAAATGTCAGTAGTGAAATACCTGGTGGGTCCTTGAGACCTCCAGTGGGTTCAGCCTCTGCATAAACACTGTCAGGAGAGGAGAATCAGCTTGAGTTTGTAGAGTTCAGTGAAAGTCAGAAATATTTTCTTCCTTTCAGAATAGGAAAATGACATTTGGTGAAAACGGAGGTTCTTTCCCCTCGCAGAGACAGTGTGGGTTACTCATAAAAGCATAATGGCTTTCATTCAGAGGTGCCATATGGCTGCTTATAAGATTTCTGCACAGCACTTGCTGTAGCAGTAACTAAACAAATGGCACTATAGTACAATATAATACCTGTCAAGAACAGTGATAAAGAATGTTTTATTTCTCTGCTCTCTGTCCTCTTTTTCTCCCTTCTTCCCTGGAAGTGGCTGCCTGTGTGAGGCAGCACCCACTAGATGGTACTGCCAGGCTTCTCCCCGCTGTCGCTTCTCCGCAGCCTCCCTGGCACAAAGTCAGCCGCAGCCGAGCGCCCTGGGGCACGCGTTGCCCACGGCCTTTCCACGAGGGTTTGCAATGGGCAGAGACAGCCAGGCAGATGTGGGAGGCACGATCTTTTCACAGCACTGGTGCCTGCGCCAGCAGTGGAAGAGGCTGGGGGACAAAGCACTTGTCATTTACTCCCTCTTAAGTCTTAAAATAAGCTCAGATCTCCAAGCAGTGCTCAACACCATGGGGGCACTTATGGATGAAGATATGTAACAGCTCCGGCATCGGTATAGGAGGAAGCCCTTTGAGATGCCCTATCCAAGCTGCTGGGAGCACTGCCCCGGGCTGGGGGAGCAAGGGAGATTCAGCACCTCTGAAGCACAGGTGCAGATGTCTTGGTTCCCCATCTCCTCTCTGGAAAACGTTTATTTTCATCTCTTTTTGAGAAGATAATGTGTATGTCAGATGCTAAGTTCCTCTAGTAACAAGCAGCGATAAAATACCATGAAATAAATACATTAACTTGCATTAACCATTGTCTCCTCAAGTGTTCTGAGCAGTTTAGCAATGCCTCATCTGAACATCGCTCAGTTTTGGTGAAAGATGGCTCCACCTGCTTCACAAGAGCAGGAGGATGGAAAATACTGCAGTCCCTGATCTCTGGATAGCCTTCATTTGTTGTTTACAAAGTAACACATCTTCTCTCTGCCTGTGTTTTTCCCCATAGGATCACTGCAGGCTTATACCAGCTCTGAAATATATTGGCTCCCTGATGGGCACCCTAACACATACCCTTCTATCATGTTCTTCTTAGCAATCACACTCTAGGGAAATTCGGTTTAAACCTTCCTTGATTAAAAGCCAGGGATGACCACATATGTGGCGACTGTGGCTTTTTGTACGTGCTCGTCTAATTTCTTAGAGTACTTCCTTCACACCGTCTAAATTCAAGATTTTGTATGATGTATTCCTCAGTCCTTCCGTCCATCTGTCCAGATAGGCAGCGTGTTTGATGAGTTAACCATTCTGAACGTTTTAATATTTATGTGACTCTTGTGCAGCTCAGCAGTTGCTTTATGTGGGATTGCATATTTGATAAGATCACAGATTCACTCTGTGCCAAAGCTGAAGTCCTACTGAGGTCTGACTGTACTTCAGATGTCAAAAAAATATGAATAGGTGGTCTTAATGTTCTCCTCTGGTGTTATATCTGTCTATGGAGAATATAGCTTACAACAGATTAGAAGCAATAGAGGACTTGACATATACTGAGAGAGAAGTAAGAATGATGCTTGTTGACATTATCAGCTAAACCTGTAGGGGAATTTTCTTTTTTTCTTTCACTTTTTCTTTCACCCTTTCTTTCTTTCTGTGAAATTTACTTAGTTGTTCCTGTATGCCTTGCTCTTTCTGCATCAAGTTTCCGTTTCTCAACCTAAACTAGTTTTGTAAGTCTAGGCATTTTCAACCCATTTACCTATCTGTACAAGTCCTTGTACAGTACTCATCACTCTTCTACCGAAATGGCTCACAGGGCTGTCTATCTCTGTGTTGTTTAATATTTATATTTATTTGCAAACAGCCTGTGTAGCTCTAATTCATGCTTATTCTACCTAGTTAGGAATTCATTGAAGTAGACTGCCTGTATTTCTATGCACCAATATACTGCAGTCCCTCTGCACTTCAAACTCCATGTGTAAAAAGGTTTGCAGCAAATGCAATTATGTACTGAATAGATTTGTGGTTATGTCCACTTCACACTGCTATGGGGCTGCACCCGTATGTGTAAGTAGTCTGCGATCCTATACGAATGCATTATACATGAAATGATGAATTCACCTTTTAAGCCAAAGAAAAAAATCCCAGTTTTCAGTCTTTTATAGTAAGTGTTGCAAATAAAGCAGTCCTTCTGAAAGATGGGTTGCTGTTGAATGAGTCATGGAAATTCCTACCAAAGTTTTGTGAAATCTGAATGTGCAGTGGAGTGGGGGAGAAGGAGACGAAATTTATGCTGACATGTAATGTCTTGATCCTATCTCATTCTTGTTGTTAGGAACAATTTCTGTGGTTAGATGCCCAAAACAGAGCTTGCAGACTTGGATTTCGTAACTTCCATTGGGAAACTGAATCCTAGCACCAGGATATGGCTCTCCATAGCCATGGACCTGGGTATCAAGAATGTCACCTGGGTCCTGTTAAAACAAATTTATAATGCTTCTTTCAGAGCCTGGCTCCAGACATGATATTACAAATGTATAGAGGATGGAATATTGCTTCCTTGTCAGCTTTAGATTTAAAAAATACAGCATGAGACATACTGAAACCTGGGATAAACCTCCTTATTTGTGCTGGAGCATTCAGATCAATTTACATCACGAGGTGGTAACAGCCCATGTTGGGCTGTGCTTCTATACCACCCCTAATTCACGGCAAGTTAAACACAAAGTAGGTTCATCATTTGGGCTCACAGGCATAGTATCCCTGGAGGGAGCCCTGGGGATCCTTCTGTACCTGTGGCATAGTTGGGTTCTTAGCTCTGCCCCTCAGGGTCCCCACGTGAACTGACCCTGGACTGGCTGTGCAGGAGGCTGCAGACTACATTGCGTTGTCATTGGACTCGCGCTGAACCGTACCTAACGTTGTGTGTCTTGGCTGAAGTTCAACACCGTATGTTGTAGGAATTCATGGGCAACATACCAAGATGATGCGAGGACCCAGAAGACTAATTTGCTAATATGCAATCACAGGACATAGACACTGCTTTGTATCAGTATAACATGAATCCATATTACACACTCCCCCAACTGTTAGCATACAAGAGCAACCAGAAGGCTGAATTTCCAGTGCAGAGGCTTTAACTAGATTTGAAAAAGGAGGAACATAATCCAGGGCTACAGAGTTTCTGTTTTTTTCTGAACCTGATATAACAAAAGGTCACTGGAGAAAAAAAATGGAACAGTTTCAAAGATGGCACCATGAAGTAGATGGCAGATTTGGAATATTGTGCCATTTCAACTCATGCACAATATGGCATGGGTGGGGAAACAGGAGATACAGAACTTTGTGGGGGCATTTCTGATGTGCCATTATCTCAAAGGACCGTTCCTTTAGCTGAGGATGGAACTGTAATCTTATGGAAGCTCTAAAGGAAATCTAAATTGTGAAGAGTTATTGGCATTCTGTAAAGTAGGAGTATGCCTAACATGCCATAACAAGAAAAGGTAATGCAGAACTGTAATTAACATGATGTTATTTTTAATTCATAAAAATACTGTTTATAGAACTGCAGTGAAAGAATATGACTCTTAATGAAGATTGATCGCAAGTCAGACTTTGCCTTTCGTTCTGCAGATTTTTGTTCACTACAAGAAGAAAGTGAGCTGGGAGTGAGCTCATTTATTTGTAGCACAGAGTCCCCTGAGTATCCTCTTCTCTTTCATCACAGCCAGGGGGACTTCTGCTTCACGCAGCTCAGGCACTGCAGCACAAAGGGATCATGAGACTCAGTCCCATCTCTGTCTACACAGGACGTGCTCTTCTTCACTTCGCAGTTTCTGCTCCAGATGACAGAAGCCCTGTTTACTGAGGCTGGGTTATGCCTGGAAAGAAAGGGAGCGGTTATAGCAAAATGAATACTGTTTTTCTTCCCTTTACTATAATAGTAGATATTGTCATTTCTACTAGACTGCTGCCCAAATCAGCCTGATTTAGCACCAGTTCTGTGGGCTTCTGAATAAATCAGCACAGATCAATAGTGCTCAGCAGGTTAGTCTAGATGAAGGGAATTGATTTTTTTTTTTTTTTTTTTTTTTTTTTTTTTTTTGGCATAGGGCATTTCCAAGGCACTACACAGCTAACAGCCTCGAGTACAACTGCAGAGGCTCCCAAACTTCTGCCAGGCCATGCTATCCACATAAACATACCTGGGTATATACCAGGCCACAGACTCTGCAGTGCTTTGGGTGTTGCAGTTTTTGCTACAGGCTACACAAAGCTATTTTGAAGGGCTAAAAGCAGGGGAATATGTGGGAAAAGTGAGCCTGGGGATCATTTTTTTAGGCAGCAAACTATAAGGACTCCTTACAGGTCCCCTTTCTCCCTTGTAATTGGAGCTGGTTGCAATGCGCAGCCCCATCTTGCAGCACCTGTGTGAATATAGCCCTTCCAGCTGCCCCTTCCTCCAAGGGGAAGCATCCTTTGTGACCCCATGGTGATAGAAGGTAGTCTCATGAAGCCATTGCTCATCTGCTCCAGGTCAACTTTGCTTCCCCAGGCTGTTTTGACTATGAGTTAAGGAGGGATCATGCAGTCAGCTCAGCAGGAATTGTACAGGGCTGCCCTTGCAGAAGCAGCTTAGGGAAGAAACTCAATGAAGCAGGAAGAAATCCTGCTCATAAGCAGTAAGAGAAAAATCAGATTTTCCCATAGAAGGTATGCAACACAAAAGTTAAGCTACTCTTCATGTGTCAAAGAAACTTGAAAATATTCCTGTCAATTCTTGTTTGAAGTATTTCCAAAAAAATTTCCTTGCTATAAATAAATGTAAAATTACCATCCATTAAATGAGGAACCATGCAAGTGTCCCTTCCCAGTTTTTGCACAGCCATATTCCAATCACAGTACAACAAATTTCATTTCACTTTACTGCTAATTAAAACTGCAATATTGTGTAGCAGTAAATGTTACTGATGATCAAAACTGTTTGTATATCTTGTCACATAACCTATGCATTCCCAAGAAAAGAGAGAGCTTGATTTTGCCTTCAGATGAGACTAAATTTGAAGGAAACTTGAATACCAAATGACACAAGTTAAGAAATGTGAGACAAGATTCAGAAGGAAAGAGGTTTTCAGATCACTAGTTGAAAGTAGAGTTGGATGAAACTATTGTATCAAACATTTCTTCAAATCTAGGCAAAGTTTTGACTGAAGCTTGTCTGTGCAAACAGTAAATTGGAACAGAATTATGACTTCATGTAGAAAGTGAATCTGGGTTGAAGTGACGCCTCAGACCCAGAATCTGCTTGCACTTCGAAACAGGACCGAGCCGAGCAGTTTGTTCCCACCCCTACAAAGGGCCACCTCACAGCTCTGACCTCCTCTGAACTTTCAGGGTGTTTGAAGAGCAGGACTCTGATCTCAGCGTTTTATATCCGCTCACCTCTACTGAAAAACACGTCAAGGGAAATGCAAAAAGGGTGCAAAAACCAAGTGAATGGAAACAATCAAATGACACTTTTTTTTCTTTTTCTTTTTCTTCCCATGGAGCCCCATAAACTGAAACTGCTGAAGTCTGCACAGGAGTAATTAAAACACTATATACCAAAAGTGTTTCAAAGACTATCTGTATTTTCCACTTTACTGCCAGTATCTAGTAAAATCAATCCCTAAATGCTGACTGCCATTCAATTTTGAGGCAGAGAAGCTTAGAATTCATATCCTGATTTGATTTTGGTTTTGCTTGGGGAGTTAAAAAACCTGGGCCTGTTTCTCATGTATAAGTCTGTTGCTCCTTGTCAGGTTATCATTTCTCCCTTTACATTTTTCAGGGTTTATCCAGCTGACACATATTTAAGAGGTGAATTCATCCCACTTTCAGCAACTCTTTCTGTTTTTATCTCCAGAAGTTGTGTGCTCTCCATGCTATATTTCTTTTTCACTGTGTATATTAAAAACAAAAAAAAGTGCAATTTTGGCAAGGATCTAAGCTATCCTTTTAAAAGCAAGTAAGAAATTTTGAATTAGGAGTAACTCAGTATGGTGTGACACTGTCCTCAGCTCACCCCATTATTCCTGTGTGTTGTGGCACATATGGCATTAGTACAGTGTGTGAGATTCCCTGCAAAGCTAAGGAGAGGTAGGTTGATTTAAGGACATGGTTTCCAGCCAGATTTTCAGCTTTAACTTTAAATTTCCTTTGTGTTTGAGGAAGAAAATTTTAAAGTGGATCTTAGATGTTATTTCAAATAGATTTTTTTTTTTTTCCTAAAGTCTCTAAGTGACAATGTCTAGATCGCTGGATTTTTTTAGCTGCAATTATTTTAGAAAAGATGCATGCAATTTAAGTGAAAGAGTGAGATGTCATGCTCCTTAGGAAACTCAAGATTTTTGTTTTTTCTTAGTGACAGTGGCAGTCTTCTAAATGCTGTCCCTTTTTGCAAGAAGTGCCTGTGAGCAGGACACTATGAGCAGGACAAAATGCCTGTTTTGAATCCCATGGTAATCCTCATATGTTGAATACTGTTTTGACCAAAAAAGACTATCAGTTACTCTGATCTTCAAGAGCTTTCTGCTGGATTGCCCATAATGTGCTCTTTTAAAAATGACATTGCAGTGTTTTGCAAAAAAAGAAAGCTAAATTCAGCATAAGAGGTTCTGATGCCTGGAATGTGGTTTAAAAGATTTCCCTTGTCTGAGGGGAAAAAAAAAAAAAAAAGAGAAAAAAAATCATAAATATCTGCATTTTAAATATTTAAGATATGAAAAAAAAAAAAAAAGTAAAAACCCTCCTCAAAAGTAAACTTAAGTATCCATAGTAATCATCTGGTGAATATTTTCAACAGATTATTTATTCATAAGATGAGAATATTCAGAGAGAAGAATCAAAACTATTTTCAACTAATATATTTATTCCAAAAGACTGTGTATTAATGTAAGAGTCTTCCATTTCAAGCCAGTCTTTAAGCAGGTAAGAGTTTTACACCACAAAATGCCACCTAATGATGTGTTTAGGACACAAAAGCTAATGTAAGCGTAGCAATAGTGACTTTAATTTGTCAACAGCTTCCCCCATGAGAGTTTCATTGGGGTTGCAAATACCCTAGTCATTTAAATGTCTTCTTTACAACTGCATTAGACTTGTATACGTGTTCTCATAAAAATACTGCTGCCTGTTTTCATTCACAATTGGGGTTGCAATTTTTAGGAATTTTGTTTCTTAGTTCTACATTACTTTTGTTGGTCCCAGTAATTACCTATGAGCTTTTTAGGCTATTTAAATTCTCTTTAGTTTTCTGGGATTTTGGGGGTATAAGTTTACAGTTACATAAAAAGGAAATGGAATATTAAAAGAGATTGTATAGCTTCCTGCCTTGTTTGGAATGGGGCCAGACCCACAGAGGTCCCGGGAAGCTGTAATTTGATGCCAGAAAGATAAGAATAACAGATATGAAAAAAAAAATTGAAAGCTCCGCTGGACTCCAGACAAAGTTATGCAAAGCAATAAAAGATGCAGGTGATGGATTTTTAGGACCTGACAATAACATTGTCCATTATTGCTGAAAAGTCATGTGTAGGGTGAAAAAGGCAACTGTTCAACAGAGCAGAGCAACGTTATACAAGAGTCAATGCCAAAAGGAATAAAACAGTGTGTCAAATTGAAATTTTTAGGGGAATGCAGGGAATTACCCACATTAAAATTTGGCTGTGAACTGAGGCTAACACCTCTTCTCATATGCAATATGAATTGAGCCTTTTAACAACTGCAGATGGTCAGAACCTGTATTTCACTTGTCTGCGCCTGTATTTCTAGTATATGCTGCAGTTAATCTTTTTTTTTTTTTTTTTTTTTTTTTCTCGTAAGAGGTACATAGAGTGTCTGGTTGTCTTTGCACGTGCATTTGTGTCCAGCAGCAATGCTCATGACCCAGTGACTGCATCATGAGTCAAACAGCACATAAAGACATAAAGTTAGGAAAAATAGAACAGACTAGAACAGAATAAAATAATAATAAAACAAAACAAAACAAAACAAAATAAAATAAAATAATTAAATCCCAATAGAAGAACTGCATGCTCCTCTTTACCAGGTTGCATGGTTGGCATTGGCCCCATTCTCCACACTTCATCTCCTCTGGAAGTGCAGCAGAAGCAAGGGGCATGGGCAGGGGCTGATGCTCCTCAGCTCTCCCATATTGGGCTCATCCAGTCTGCAGAGTGAGGGGTTCAGTGTGGCTTGGAGGATCCCAGGAGGGGAGTGGGTACAAGAAGAGGGAAATCTTGTCACATTGAGGTGGAGGAGGGAGGAGGACATAGGATGCCAAGGACCATTTTGCTATGCAATGGTTTCGGGCCCTCCAATCCCCTGAAGAGGAGGGGACAGAGGGAGAAGCCCTTATCCACTCACAGATCCCAGCCCCAGCATCTGAGCAATTCCTGTTACTTTTTTGGTGTCATGATCAAGACTCAAACGGTGCTAGAAATAGAGAGAAATGGGAGAAATAGAGAGGCACAGTAAACATGATCTAGATTTTGTGCACTACATTTTCATTGGTTGAAAATTGCATTAAAACATAATTTATTTGCATGAGGAAATTGGTTAGAGAAATGCCATTTTTAAAATTTTAAAGACAGATCCTATTGATAGCCTGTTTTCACATTACTTAAGTTGGCACAGCTCTTGGTTTCAAAGTTCAAGCTAACTGGAAGAAAAACTCCTATAAAAAAAAAAAACGAACATGTGAGAACATGTTCGTTTTCTGCACCAGCAGAAAAAGATTTTAAATTATCAAAACTAACCACTTTGGTTAAGATGAACTCTTTATTATTATTATTGTTATTGTTGTTGTTGTTATTATTATTATTATTATTTCCATTATTCTCTCTTTAGTCTATGACATAAACTTTTCTTCATGGATTGGGATAAGGAAAGTTAGGAAATCTTGGAAGTTCTCGTAGGGTCAAAAATTCATTTCCCTTCCTGTGCTAAGACATAGCTATACAGCACTTTCTTATATTTATCTTCCTATCCTTCTATGTAGGATAAGCAGGAATATAAATCTATAAGTGAAGTGACAGGCTAATATAAATGGTTTGAGTGAATCTCTTCTCTGATCATTTTTTCCTTCCTTTGCTTGATGTCACTGTATGAAAAATCTCACAGCAACAACAAAATGTATGGTAATAGTTCAAAACAAAATTGAAAAATTTCTGAAAGTTGAACTGGAAGCATTTTTGTCAGAGTTTATAGGGAGTATTTTGTATTTTTAAAAGTTTAGAAAACTTTTATGACAAGTAGATAAATTATGAAACTCTATGAACATGGAATTAAATGGAATCTGAAAAGTGACAAACAGGGAAAAGAGAGAGCATATAATTTTAGAACACAAAAAGGTAACTAAATTTGAAAAATTGCATTAGTATATCATTTTCAGTATGTAAGCCATTAGAGAAAAAGTGTAAATTACACCCTGTAACAAAGTAAAAATGTTTTCAATGTTTAAAGGTAATTTTGTATTACTGCTACTATTACTTAAACTCTTAGCTCTTATAAATATCTAAAGACAGGACCCCTGGTGATATTACCTGTGTCTTAGGCAAAGAGCAACAATTTCAATTCCATTCAACTACATTTGTATTTTGCCAAGTGCTATCAAGCACTGAGTTGCATAATTTGCTATCTAAGTGAAATAGATATTTTTCGTGCTGCACATTTATCACTCTCCTGTGGGCCTCGTTACTGACAATCAAATCATAAAAGATGTTCAAAATTGTCATGATGCACTTATTTTCTCATGATATTTGATACAAATAGTTTCTTCTACAAAAATGGCCTCTTTTTTTTTTTTTTTTTTTTTTTTTTTTTTTTTTTTTTTTCCCAGCCATAGCATTTTAGAGCAGTTCTTAAAGAAACAGGTTGCAGTTGTTTTTAGCAGATTCTACATAGGTATTTGAAAAAAATATAGCATTTGATAGCTGATCCTATTTCTAAATATATCACTTGAGTCTCATTTCTAGGAATAGAAGAGTTTATACTAAGTGTAAGCTGATAACATAGCAAAATATAAAATACAGAAAAAACTATTTGTCCCTCTAATGCTTTTTTTTTTTTTTTTCCATCTTTTAATATGAACTCAGATACTGTAAAGGTGGTTCTAATTTATGGAACAGCAGCAATACATTAACCTATAATACCCATATCATCCATACTACTCCCCAAAAACTATAAGATTTTGGGGGAATCTTCACACGATCATTACCTAGCTCCATTGATTCCTTTCTGCTGAGACTAACATATCAATATCAATATCAATATCAATAATTTCTCCTAACCCACAGTAGGCAGTAGACTGAGAACATAAAACTCATTTCATATGAAGCCTCTGAGCCTCCATGAATAATAAAAACTCCATGAATAATAGGTGACTGCTGGTTTGTGGGTTTGTGTCTGTCATGGGGAGAATATCTGGATGCGTAATCTCTGGTATACCGTAAGATGACCACTCCCAAATTTCAGAGCCAGCTGTGGTTTTAAAAGAGCATGTACAGCTCTGTCCCCAAATCAAGGTAACAATTCACCCCAAATAACTTGTGAAGCAGCCTTTAAGTATTTTATATAGTATGCACTATGCAGTAGACCCAACAGATCTCTCCTTGAGCAGGCAGTCTCCTTAAAAAAGAAGCGAAGGAAGCAGGATGTCAGGAGGATGCCTGCCTGCTCTGAGTTTTCACTGCATTTTAAACAAGAGACATCTTGAGGTTTGTGCTTACCCAAATACTTATGCTTGCAAAAGCAAAGCCCATAAACATTTGTTTAAGGCTGCCCTGACATACAGAGTATTTAAACTTTTCACTGCTGCTGCTTGTGAGACATATCAAAATGTACATTTTTTTTTTTCCAAGATTTTATTCCCTGCACCCTTCTCTGTGATTTGATGTGCCAGTTAAAAACTGATAGTCTCTGAGGCTGTGATGGAGATAGGTGATTCGTGGTAGAAATATGGCACCGCTGACCTCATCCAAAGGAACAGCTGATGTTACAGTAAGAAGATGCTGGATATTTATTTGTAGGTATAAGGGAGAAATATATTTGTTAGTGAAATGGAGCTTGCTGCAGAGTGCATAAAGGTGAATTATTTGTCAGAAGACTGAAGGAGGTTTATGCAATATAGTATTATGGAGCCGGGCTATTAGCAGAGTGAATTGCTATTGTGACATGCCATTAAATTGTTTTTAGTGTCCACAAAGGTATCATTCTGGAGCAGGCTTGGTTAGTAACAAAGTTATATATTTACTGGACAGCAGCAGATCTCAGAATAAAAATGGTCTATCTGACCATAAAGTAAAATAAGAGAGAGGAGGATCCTGTGCTGGAGAAGTTGACCTTTCGCACCACTCGCAGGCCCCGCTGAAGTAACCAGGAGCCATTTTCCACAGACTGCACCACCCCACAATTGGAGGCTTTGGTCCAACTGCCTACATGCAGAGGGGAGGCCCAGTGAGGCAGCTGGAGCAGACAAGGCACGAGCACAACGCGGAGCACTGCCTTCGCCTTGCTGCGAGCTGCTGCCTCGTTTATATGCGTGATGTCTGCCAGCGTATACATATGGCACATGAGCTTCTCCACCCTGCTCAGACCCCCTTATGACGATGACTCCAGTCCCATCCAGTCTTTTCTCTGTTTAGGCAGGAGGATTGTGGCTTTCTGTGGATTTCCCCAAATCTAAGCCAAGGCTTTGTTTGAGCCCAGGAGGGCTGCATGGGTTTCTCTCAGTGACAGACAGCACTGCTGTCTGACTCAGCTTGGACTCGTTCAAGCCTTGCTCTTCCCTCAGTCAATTTAGGAACAGAGTTCCTATACTATGTCTTGTGCAGGTTGCAAAAGATGTTAATAACCTTCCCTCATGTCCTGACACAAAAGCAGCTCACAGGCAGTTGAAACTGCTAGCAGAGAACAAGGTTAGAGAAACCACAGGAAGCCCAGGTACAAACATTAGGACTGATTACAGCGTTCCACCTTTAACTTTGGAAAATATATCGCATTACAGCATTCAATCAAATGCCCTTAATTTCATCATGTTTATATTCTGATTGGAAAAAGAAGAAATGCTTGACAGAATTAACATTTTAATTTAACAGTGCAAAAACACAGGAAGAACTCTAACTTGAAATTTGTTTAGGAAAAAAAGAGAGAGAATTAAATGTATGCATATATGTATATAGTAATACATATTAGATTAAATATTTTAGAACATAAATCAGTGAAAGAGAAGTAATAAATAATGCATGGTGAAAATGTGATAATGTTTATTAAGAAGCAACAGCCTTGTCATCTTCATTTTCTTCTTCAGTGATTCTCCCCTCAAAGGGTTCACTCATTTGGGACTCCCTGCAATTTAGCCTGAGGCCACTCTCTCTAATTCTAGGTTGGAAATATACCTGCTTTGCAAAAATAAGTTAAAAGCAGAACAACTGTGCACACTGAAGGTCTTCCCATTAAGCTCCTGAAAGGCCAGATAGTGAATTTTATGCTCTTGTTGCTGTGGAAATCTGGAGACAGACAATAGCAAGCCAGAGAGAGAGAGGGAAGGTGAAGGGAAAGAAAATGTGTGAGAGGAGACCTGAGCCAAGGCTGCTGGGCTCAAGCCTTGCCTTCCACTCGTTGCTCATCTGCCCCAAGTCATGGCATAGCCTCTCTACAGCTCTCTTTCCTGACCTGTAGAAAAAGCTTTCTGAGATTTGGTGAGCACAGTCTATGTACCTGCACACACAGATCAAAAGGGCCAAGCACCCTTCCTGCCTCGTGGAACCCCATTCATTGCCACCAAAGAGCCCTGGGCCTCCACAGGCAGGAACTGGCTCTGCTGGGGCTGACTGCAGCCTGAGGATCTGCGCTGCCTGAGATGGGAAGGTCTAGGAAACAGCACAGAAATGCAGAATATTATTATTCATTACAGCATTGTTTGTAATCAAGCACCTTTGCCATTCTTATATCTTTGTGTAGTCTTTTGTCCCTAGCTGGAATAATGAGGAAATTTAGACTCCCAGTTAAAGAACTTTAGTACTGATAATTTGCAGTAGCTAAAACAATATGTTGACGTTAGTGTGCTGTGACATATAAGCTGCTTAATTAGAGTTGCCATTTAATCTGTTTCTGTTCATTCATTTGCACTTGACTGTTCCAGGAAAGAAAGTATACCCACCTAGGTTTAACAAACACAAGTAAATCCTCGGAGTGCAGAAACCAGCCTGTAATGATGATGTGTGCATAGAGCAGGCACTAAATTTGTACCTTCAATCACATGTGTGAATGGAAGGAGAGATCCACAACTGAACATGTGTTATTGTGCACAGATGTAGGTTCTCATTTCTAAATGTCTCCCGCAGTGGATAACATTAGCTTGCCAGTATATTTATGCTTTTATTATTTACTGAGGCTTTCCATGGGACATAATTCTAAATTATCCTTCTGTGGTTTATTAGAGTCTATGGGATTTTATTCATCAGCCCAGCAAGGCATTAGCAAAAATAAAAAATATTCATGGTGTTCATTGTGCATAAATAGATCAAGAAGATACACTTGGACTTTAGATAAAGGATGGATCTGCATTACAGAGGCAAAGCACAACTTGCAAGAGCCCTTTACACTATGTAGAAAAGTAAGGGGGCCCTGAAAGGGTGAAAATTACATTTACACTCCCTCTAAGGCCCTTTTATTGCCTGAGCAGAATTCACTTTTTTTTTTTTCTCAATAAATGAGATAACATTCATAGTAAAACTTACTTTACTTCCTACTTTATTTGATATATACGATAAGGGAAACGTTCAAAGCCTAGAGTAATGGAAGAGCTGAGTGAGACACATGTACAGCAGACACCTGCACACCTGCTCTGCTCCCCAGGTCATTAACGCAACTGTTTCACTGCTAAACAACAGCCCTAGCTGTTGCTAATGAAGTGAGGGTAGGCAAGTTTTTTCTTAACAATATATGTGAAAGCTAGAGAACAGAGCTAATGCTGCTGTGCTACAGAAGAAGGAGCTAGAAATACAGCAGAAAAAGAGAAGCCAGCGACTTTCTAGATGAAATTCTGATTGCAGCCTCGCAGTCTGGAATGGGGAGAGCACCTCTGCATCTGTCTTGGACATGAACTGTGTCTATCCCCAGTGAAATGACACAGTGAATATCCCTGCTCCTGACACTTTTACTCAGGAAAGATAATATGTAAATTTTCATACTTTCTGGTTTTCAGTTAATGATAGAAACAGGAGTATCTAAGGTGCTACAGGAGATTTTGTTCTCAGTCTAATCAGAAGTGGGAGTGCTTGAAATCCCCAACTACTAATTTTAGCTCAATTTGCAGAATCAGGAAGATAGTTTAGATGAGTACATGTGAACTGCAGCCCTAGAAGTTTTGAGGTTTCACCTACTGCAAACAACAAAACACATCTCAGAAGCTCAGCAGAAGAAAAAGTGGATGGTCTAAGATTTATCGCACCATCACTAACACATTTCAAGGCCAAGAAATGGGGATAACATACATGTAAGAGGAAGAATCAGAGCGAGAAATACAAGATAAAGTATACAGCAGTGTTCTTCAAATGATAGATTAATTTTTCAGCATACCTAAAATTGCTGTAACCTCATTTTTGTGAGTCAGCAAGTCTGATAACATTAATTTATAGGAATAAAAGTAAGGTAACACCTGTTTTTTTGTTCGACTAAGCTAAATTTGGATATAAAACCAGACCTGCTTTTCATAATTAGAAATTTGGTTCAAGCTACCATAAACCAGGTGTGTGTTTAAATGAAAAAGATCGGATCCTCAGAGTAAAGGCACCTTTATACCAATGTATTGCTAAAGAAGGCTCAAAACAGCAAAAACTGCTCCTAGTCTGTTTAAAAGCCCTGATAATGACAATGCAGTACAAAGTATTATTACAAATCAAGATCAAAATCTTTTTCTTCTCTATACTTGAGATAAAGTTAATACTAAAGCTTACTTTCCTTCCTTATGTATGCAAATATCCTTACCTAAAAACAGGGTCATTAAAAAGGTCAAGAAGAAATAAGAAAGCCTGCTTTTAGTTTTCATTCAGAACCTGTTGCCTGAGATCTTGCTGAAATAAATTAATTTGTTTTGTTTAATTATTGATATTAAAATTGTTGAATCGGTACCTAAAACAAAGGATTAAGGTTTGCAGTTTACAGAAGAATCTGTAACAGGAAATTTCTCTTCCATTATGTATATTAGCATCCACAGCTGGGACAGCAGATGGATGTGTGCTTAGAAGCTTGTAGGCGTTTTTCCCCATAAAACATTTGTTGAACAAAAAAACGTTTAAAGCAGGGTGGGCCTTACTGGAACAGATCAGAATAGACACTCTTTCTTATTGGTTTTTAAAATACAGCTTTACCTATGTGTCCTGCATTCAACCAACAGCTACCACGTGCATACCACATACATCTTACTCTTCCTAAATCTAGCAGCATTTAAAGATGTTCTTGAAATCCTTTGGTTTGCAGTGACACTATCGTATCTCTCTGTGCAGTAGGAGTTCTCCTTGCATCAGGATTTAGGATTGCTACTTAAACTGCATACTTTTCTGGCTGCAAAGAGATGGTTATTTGATTGTAATCTCACTGATGTAAATCAGTCAATAGGTTCAAACTTCTCTACATAGGGTAAAGTAGGATAATCAGACTTTATGTGACACTTGACCACAAGCAAGCCAAAAATTATCTTTCTCTACACATGGTCCCATCTAGAGTAGCAGATGAAATTACATACAAATGCAAGTCCATTCTATTCTGTCAAAATGCAAAGCATCCCCGGCCTAATAGAGGAAAGTCCTTGCAACTACTGTAGTCTCACTGGTGCTGTCTAGTAGTCTTATGCACCATATAAGACCAAAATGATTGTTTTCAGAAGAAACAATCAGTCAGTAATTGGTGAGTTCACTTTCATCCTAGTACAGGTCAGGCGGCTTGTCTGATTAAACAGCTGGATGCTCCTTAGAGGTGCCTGGCTTTGGAGAAGTTGACAACATAATTACCAGTGATGAGCAAACAGGTTTTGCCTAATTTTGAACCCACTCAAATGACCTAATATTGAAATATAGCCTTGAATTTACAACTTACTGAATTTGCAGTGTCTGTGTAATTACACTGTAATTATACATTTCCATACTTGCCATAACATCACAAGGAATAATTAGATTGGGTGAAATTTCTATCCTGACTTGCACCGACTAGTAGTTAAATACATTGATCCTACTGGTTGATTCAGTGTTAATAAAAGTATTAGAAAACGGCCCAATGAAATATAGCCTGAGTTAAAGATAGCAATATAAATGAAAATAAAATAAACGTTAAAAAAAAAAAAATCACCGGATATAGCATATAACATTTGCCCACCATTTAGTTCAGGTATTTATGGTTGTTTTAATGAAAAGCTCAGCTCTGAACCCTTTGGTATACAGCTTGTTTACTTCCCTGTATTGCATTAAATTTCCAGTACTGGGAGAAAATAGGATGGAGTGTGAATATTCGTATAATTGCTGAATGCACTGAAATGTATTTGTCTTTAGTATCCTTTATTGAAAAAGTTAAAGTTTGTCTTTTTATGAGTTAATTTTGTTGTAGAAGAACTATCTACTAAATACAAGTTATTAACAATTATGCTTATGGACAAACTCATTTGAAAAGCTGCATGTTTAAGGGTTTAAACTATGATATATCTTTTGAACGAGTTTTTTAACTGAAGAGTAACTCGTTGATATGCGTTACCACTCATTAATATAATGTCTTTCTCCTAATGTGCACTTTGGTTACATTCATTTGATTTCTTCTGCAGACAAAAGTCTCAGAAAGAGACATATATCTCTGGCACCAATAGCGTGTAAAAATATCTATTATAGAAAAAAAAAAACGTAACTACATTATGGTTTAAGTGCCAATGTGCTGTAGACCTAGAGAAATAATTCTTATTGAAAGAAATAGTTTTTTAGGTCTCAGTAATCATTTGGGTCCTTGTGCTATAGAGGGTCACAGCAAGGGGAAGATTCCCATCTTGGTAGAAAACAGAAAAATCTAAAAAACTTTTTTTATTTTCCATCAGCAAACAGATTTGTTGGTAGTAAGGATCAAAAATGTGTCCTCTTAGACCAACATGTCACCAGGCAAATTGTGTCAGCTTCTGATCATGAGCACGCAAGAAAAGGGAGGAAGGAGGTGTAGAGAGCCAGCAATGTGATGGAGATGCTGTCATCTGGAATGTGAGGAGACCAAAATCAAGTCCTTGCTCTGATTCGTTAGAACAGGAACTTGCACTCAGGCCTCCCACATCCCTAATGAGTTCCCTGACTGTTGGGCTATTGAGCTGTCATCAGTCTCAAGCCATGGAATTGCCTCACTTTGTATACATGATCAGACATTTATCACTGGACAGAACATGAAAGTAAGACCGGGGATTGACGTCCATGTACGTCATAAGTTGGTCCTACTAGAAGCATAGTCTTGCATACACGTTTCTGTGTATAAATAAATAAATACAGCTCATAGAAAGGTCGCAGGCACAGCTGGGTTCTCATCAAATACAAATCTCGTGGATCAGGCGTTCCCAAGTACAATTAGGCATTTGAAAGCTCCATCAAACTTTCATGGGAGAACAATAGCAAAGCTTCACCTTTTCTCCAACAGAGAAAGGGATCACCTGAATGCTTTATTCTCTAAATTGGGCTGAGAGCTGAGGAAAGGTACTGCCTCCACTTCTGAGGAATGGGGAGTTGTGAAGAATGAGAAGCAGGCTGCCTCCTTCACAACATGTGACCCTCTGTGCTTACCACCAGTGCTATGGCACAATAAAATCCTTTCACCACAACACCACCACCCCCACAGACAGAACTCCAGTTCTTCATGGCCTTGGCTTCCACCAGCAGCTGCAGTCTCACCTCTAGTCTCTGCATCCCTTCATCTTCTTGGCCAAGGCTAAAGCACAGTGAGGGCAGTGGTTGCAGGGCTGTGTTGTGTAAAAGGCAGTGAAAGGGGTAACCTGGCACTGCAGGCACAAACTGATGGAGAAGAGAGGACAAAGAGAGAAAGGAGAGGCAGAGAAGGAGAGGCAGAGAAGGAGTGTCAGGATGGCTCATGGATGGAGGTAGACAGGCTGAGAGGTTGGAGCTGGTGTGAGGAGCAGCAAGCAGCAAGAGGAAGGTGAATGGGACCAGGGAAGCAGATGAGGGCACACAAAAATAAAAAATAAAAATAAAATAATGAATGATCTGTTCATTGATGAGGCTATGTGTAGCTCTTGGGACCAGAGCTGCCTATGATTCTCTGGTGGTTGCCACAGATCTTTGTCTTCCTCCTTGGAGACGGATGAGGGCTGAAGTCCTGTCCCCGGACTCTACATCACTGCTCAGAGGAGGGCAAAAGAAATCTTGTCCTTCAGCCCCATTTGTCAAAATGGAAGCTCATAATCACTTGCAAGATTTTTTTTCCATAGGAAAAGAACTTGTTCAGCTTTTTCATCTGCAGGGCAGTGCATATCCTCCTGGTATAACCCACACTGCAGCCACTGACCTGCTGCAGAGTCCAGGACTTGCCCATTCTGTTTGTTACCCTGAGCTTCATGTGATTTGGAGGCCAGAGCTCATGTTGATGATGTTTTGCTGGTCCACCAGTGAGCACTCAGGATCCATGCACAGCGTGTGGGGTTACAGTGGTGGAGGCTGCACTGGGAGGCTCTCTGAAAATCTCTCTACCGTACTGTAGACCTTCATCTGTGGCAGAACGAAACTCAGTATTGCACGGTCCTCTTTCACTGCCGAACGAAAGGAGCCTGAGGGATCATTAGTATCCTTCCATCACTTCCTCATTAGTTCTTAGATAGTGTTTTAATGACAGCTTGAGAGGCTCAGCATCCTGCCCTCTTACTATTTATGATCCCCACAGTGCTAATGTGCACTTAATGAGAAATTCTTGTCTTGCTTGTAAATCCTGTAGCCGGCATTCAATTTATTGACAGATGTTTGCTTGGGCCTCTTTAAAATTACTTCATAAATCTTCCAGGATAAAAGGCCTCAAGTTTGGTTATTAAGACAGGCCCTTGTTGACAGTTTCATATTTAACTGTTTGGAACTGGACTGTCAGGGCTGTAATGGAGTGCACGGCAGAGGGTTTGCATTCTTCGGGCTCATTTACCATGTTTTCTGCACCTATCAGGGTTTTTCTTTTTGAAGTGTGTTGACTGTCCCTTATAATCCCTTTAGTTAACTTCTCTGTGACCTCTTTGTGCACCGCACTTACTCATTTAGCATATCAGCGTGTCAGCTGTGATGAAGTGTTTATGCTGATATGAGCTGAGGGCTGAGCAAGCGCTACATGCCAGAACCTACTGGATGTAATGCTGATATGAACTGAGGGCTGAGCTAGCACTTCATGCTGGAGCCTACTGGACGCTTCACAGAAAGCCAGAAGTTTGCTGCCTCCTCCTTCCACCCTCGTGTTTTATTATTTTCTCCAGCTATGTCTGTGGCCAGGCCCTATAAAACCTGGCTGAGGAATTTGGGAAGAAGTCCCCATGGCCATCAGCACAGGGCTGTGCTGCTCAGTGTGCACTCACAGATGTCCTATGGGGAACCAACTTCTGCTACAACCTCGTCATGTTACTTGCCCATGGATCTCTGTCGTAGCATGATTTGTGTCTCTATGTGATCTCCAGCACTCTGAATGATGTTAGTGTAGCTGTAGGTATCAGTGCATTGCGTTGCTAATCCTTCAAACCTGCTGTTAGCTAAGAAGCTGTTGTTCCATATGTGTAGCTCCTTTTGCCACAGGTTACTCTGAGGAGCAAGGACCAGGCCTTAGTCTTCAACTTCTCTTATGACTGTTCAAATCTCAGAAAGCTTTTAAAGACATATCACTCAGTGACATATATTAGAAAAGTCTGGTCCACATGCTATAACATTTAGTGTGCAATGACAGCATTTTAGGCCATTATTTTAGAAGAAAGCCTTTTTTTATCCTCATAGCTAACAAAAAATATTAAAAATTTAGTGAGCTGCTAGAAGATTGGGATAATTCAAATAGTTATTAAACCCATGACATCAGCCAAATTCTAACAGTATTCACTCCACTTAAGTCCGTCAAAAAACATTCAAATCAGACATCGGACCGTAATGACCATCTCAGCTAAAAATAAAATGTTTGGCCTTTGTTTTGCTTACTTGGTGGTGCCATGTTACATTACATTGCTTGAGTCGTGTCACATCACATCGTGTTACTTCTGTTGGATCCTCTGCTGATATGACACAATGCTTTTTATACTCACAAAGTGTTTTTGATTGGATCCTTGCCAACCAATTGCTTTTGTTTGGCCATTAGATTTAGTAAAATTCATAAATATATGTGGTAATTCAACTGTACAAAGAGCTGAGGTAGCCAGCTACTTACAAGTGGAGTTAGCTAATTGCCTTGTATTTTTAAATGTGAGGAGACTGGACTTTACCAAACAAACTTAAAAAGTCTACTAATATCCAGTTAGCATTCACTTGTGGAACTCCCCGAGGGATGAACAAACCATTAATGTCCTCACTCCCATGAACACAATGCATCTGTCTGTTTTTTCCTGAGCAGGAGACAGGAAAGCCTCTGAAATAGAAGTCAGACCCCACAGTATATTTCTGCATTCCCATCGTGCAATTAAGATGAATTTTCAACCGTATTAAGTAGGAAGGCCTCAAGGAAAGGATACCACAACCAGGACGCCCTGAGATAAAGCATTAAAGAAAAAAAAAAAAAAAAGTTACAGTTATTCTTTAGAAAAAAAAAAAAAAAAAAAAGAAAGAAAAAAAAAGAGTGAAAGGCCCAGCCAGCACTGCCTGGATTGTGGATCCAGCCCATGTAAGAGGGTAGGTACTGCTTCAGGTTTCAAACAGCACTATTTGTGACTTGCTAAGTCTTCCAATAACATTTAGGAGGATAGAAAAGTAAGACCCTAATGCCACAATTATATATGGGCATTTATTTGTTCTGTAAGTCAATAAAATCAGGGTGACACAGATTGGTATAAGGAGGAATCTGAAAGCCCATGTAGCTGTCACCATCATCTTCAGTATGATGGAGTCTGTTGTTATCACCATTATATTCCACAGCAGCTGAAAGTACTGAGATTGAAGGGGAAGGAAGAGGAGAGAAGCACAATTAATTGGGATAAAGAGGTCTGGAAACAACAGAAGGAGCAACCAGGCACCCCACGTTCACACCGTTTGTCATCTATTTTGATAGCTAATGTCACAAACTGGCAGGTGTAATGGATGACAGCAAACACATTTCACTAAATGTCTTTGTCCCAACATGCTGCAAGGGACATGTGAAGAAATGACTATTTTGCAAAATTTTGATACATACCAGGTCTCCTTATTAATAGCTTGCTACTGTTCCCAGCTGGATTCAGTGGTATAATCCCTGTTGGGCTGGAGAGGAACAGGATTGCACCCTGAAGGATTTGTGCTTAGCTGTTACTTCAAGAACAGATTTGCCAAAGAAACGCTCAGAGGAGAGAACAGAGTGTTCCAGCACACACAGGTAGAAGCTGGTATTTCAAACTGAGCACACTGGGCAATCTTTGCTCATGATTCATCAGTCAAAACACGTCAATTTTATCCCAGAACAGCTAAAAAAAATCTGCAACTGCTTGACAAGTACATTTTTGGTGCAGGTCCCAGTTCTTTCCCAGTTGGCCCATTGGCTTGTCTGTCAGCATCCCTAGTACATTGTGGAGAATTAACCCTGCAGCTTGTTCAGTTTGCTGTTGTCCTGTTTTTCTTGAGTGATTCCATTACTTGAGACTCTCAAAGGTAAAAAGAGCAATTTGGCACCAAACTCTCCCTGAAAGTCAATGGCAACTGGGCATCTAAATTCCCTAAGTGCTTTTAGAAATCTGCTCCTCACAACCGGGATTGTCTTTTGGGTTTGTTTCATATTCTGTTTTTAAAGCTCCACCCTGTCGTATCTCACTTACACAGCTTTAGTTTGGTGAATTTTATCTACTGGCTCAGGATCTCTGGTTTTTGGTCTCTCTGGAACATAATATTTTTTAATTGTCATTACAAATTTCAGACTTTTGCTACATTGGGGTTATAATTCTGCCTCAGCAGATTCACAGTTTTGATCAAAGCTTAAAATATACTTGGCTAGATCTGTCCTGATGCAACAATATTGACATTACAAAATGTTTTTTTCTTGGCATTATCCTAGTTAATTTTTTTTCCTAATGTACAGTGTTCTGTTCTGTAGTATACTTTCAGGATATTCTTCAGTGCTTGCAGAAACCCCTTGTTAAATTTACAGAACTGTTATGTATTCCCTCCTGAAGGATATTTTAATTTTCTCTCCTAATGGAGAAGGATAGCAACGGAAATTCTACTTGCAAGTTATCTTTCTTAGTGAAAAACTGCATCTGTTTCAAACTGAGAAGTGACTGTGGAAGCCAGAAAGTCGCACTCAGCTGTATCCTCAGGAAATAGAATAAGAAAAGAAACTTTGCCCCAGGTGCTCCAATTCAGTCTAAGTCCAAGTTTTGCTATGAAGTCATGTTCCTTCTCCGGAACCGGAATGCGCAGACTGGAGTGTGGCCGTACAGAAGTACAAACAATAGATGTGTCAGGTCGGACACTGATTTTCTTGCAGCTCACTGTCATTCAGATCTGTGGTTACAGTTTATCTGTCATGTTATAAAATGGATGTGCAGTTAACTGGTTGCAGGTTAAGAATGAGGGACGCAGAAGCTGGCACTAGCCCCTGTGAAGCTGCCGGACTACAGAAAAGTAATGTCATTAGTGCTAGAGGTGTTTGGGCCTGCACTGTACAGTCACACTGACCAGTGTGTTGCTGTCTCCTCCACCTCAGCTTCTTGCAGGGGTTTGTGTTGCTGCTCCATTTGTTGTGGTACAGAGATATAAAAACATGCTTTCAAACTGAGACAGAGCTTGATCTTTATTTAAATTTGTCAGTGGCCCATTGATCCCCTATCATACCCTTCCCTTCATTTCTTCTGCTTGGAATAACACATATCAGTTCACTGAGTATGTTCCTTGTATCACA
This sequence comes from Aythya ferina, assembly GCF_964211825.1. Taxonomy (NCBI): domain Eukaryota; kingdom Metazoa; phylum Chordata; class Aves; order Anseriformes; family Anatidae; genus Aythya; species Aythya ferina. Next base: position 7,355,504 of record NC_140315.1, on the reverse strand, counting down.
TCCTCAGTCACTACTCCTTGGTGCAATGACTTTTTCTCCTATATCCTTAGAAGGGTTGAATTTTGCATCCCAGACCCACTGACATCATAGGTGCACTTGATGGGTTGAGCTGCCGCATGATTACCACCTTTCTGCTTTCCATAAGAATCCTATTCTTAATTTATAGAAAGACAAAAATCTGTCCCTGCAATGAAAATTTTCTGTGATCTATGTGGGCTACAATTGATGGATGATGAAAGGCTCAATATTAATGCCTTGAATATGTATAATCTTGAGCCGTCCAGGTTTAAGGGCTAGCAGTCATTCAGTTCATTTTATACATTTCATCACAGTGACTTAATATAGAGCATGAAACCATACTGGAGCAATATTAGTAGCCTAGATAGTGTTGGAAAATCTGAGGAATTTGTTCTGAAGTTCTCCCTAGGCTATTGCTGCTGATAATCAGCATCTAAATTGTGATGAAATTTCTTTTGTTAACTTTGCCTGCATACTTAGTTGTATTTCACGTCACTTTGGACTCCTGATTAGTTTTTTGTACACACAACTGTACACATCAAATTCAATAAATGTGCAGGAAAGGCAGCATTATCACCCAGCTCCTTTTGAAAATGCAGCCTCAAGGGATATATTTTCATTGCAGCATGTGGAGATTTTGTCACATGACATTCGTTAATCTTTTCAGAAACCCTACAGCTGAATTGCAGGGAATGCTCTATAAATGTAGCCTTGCATTTCCAGAACCTGCAGAAAGACAAGCGAAATTTTTTCTTTGGGTCTGATTTTGCTACCTTTATTCCACCGAGCCATGTTTACCCATGAGAAATGATTTTGTAAATAAGGACAAATTCTGTGACTAACAGCAGAAGAATGGTTCATTTGCTTTATCTTTGTCTTGGGAGATGCTGGCATTGTGTTTGCTCTGTAACAAAATCCGGAAAGGGCTTTGTCACATAGTCACACAGAGGGGATCGTCCAGAGCTGGCTGTGGAGAGCAAGAAAGGATTTTACACTCAGCACAGCAGTGCTAGCAAGTTATTTGTTTAAAAGTGCCCACTTTGGGATTAGAGAAAAAAGCCATTCCGTCTGTGTGTTAAAGTCCTGCTCTCTCTTCTCCATGTGCAGTCCAAGGGAGATTTTCCCTTCTCACAGCTGCTACAGGTTCTTTAGTTTCCTGCTAACCAAGTGGGCTCCCTCTTGCTCTGCAGCACCTCTGGTGCCCTGCCGGAAGAGCCATGGGGCAGGGCTTGATTCCCCTATCAAGGAGCAGTGCAGGGTAAAAAGTTCTGCGCAGTTTCTGCTGGAGCTCTGAGCTTATTGTCTGCTTTCCTGGCGGTGAAAAGGGGGCTGCAAGTCTCAGTCAGGCTAAGAGATTTGCCTGTAAAAAAAATTTCCTTGTGAAAACATGAGTGATTTTAAAAGAAGCTTAAGAAAGACCTGTCTGAGAGAAAATGGGTTCAGAATTAAATTTCCCCATTTCTCAGGCGTTCTTAAAGCCAGGATTTTGGTTCAGTTCAATCACTGGGAGAAATTAAATCAAATGTAATTGTGGATACGTCTAATCCAAACTCCAACCGCAGCTGATGGGAAGTTATCCGAGCCCATTTCTCAGGCCAGCCCGGGTCCCGAGGCAGCTGCACGGCACAGGGTGCTGCCAGCACAACTCTGGCACCCAGCTGCTGCCTGGGGCTGGGGCTGCTGGACATGGGTCACCAGTGGGTATGGGTATGTCTGTGAGGGTTGTAATAGCACCCTCAGACTGCTGCTCAGGCATACTTTGAGTCTTAAATCGCAAAGCCCCTCAGACAGCCCCAGTCCTCAGCCTTTTAACTGTAGCTTGCTACTTAAAAACTACCAGTTCCTCTGCGCCTGCCTCCTTCCCTCCTCCAGGCAAGGCCCCCTGGAACAGCCTCATGACAATGTCCTGGTCAGCTCTTTTCTGTTTAAAAAAAAAAAAAAAAAAAAAAAAAAACACCAAAAAACCAACAAACTTGATTTCCTGTTCTGGTGAGCCATATATCACTGACGTTCCCATCTGTGCTGTTTGTCTGTGACAGAATGACAGGTGTCATTTATCATTGGAGCTTGCGGAAGCTGTGGGAAGAGGGATTGAAATTTTTTCTGGAAGCAGTCAGTGTCTACAGACTGCCAGATCATTAAAAAGGGGGCTTTCCAAAGAAAGCTGTGTGTAATGTGATTGCACTTACTGTCAATGACAGGCTGAGAGAAAGAAGAAACATCAAAAAGAGAGAGAGAGAGGGAGAGGGAGAGGGAGAGAGAAAGAGAGAAAGGGAGAAAGGGAGAGAAATGAAGTTCCTGCCAGGGGCATTTAAAGCTACAGCACAATAAATGCGTGAATCTTTTTTTGGTTTGGTTTCAATATCTGCATACCAAGTAAGCCCTTTGGAGATTTTAGCTCAGCTTGGAGTGCCAATAAGGAAACCAAAACAGGAAACTCCTTTAACAGCACTTATTCGCATCACATATTATTTAGGGCACTGTAACAGAGTTTGTACTTTAAAGAGCGTGTCTTAAAGCACAATGACTTAAGACTGGAATAGGAGATAGCAGAGACAGGAAAACCTATTTGGTCTGCAGCTGAAGCTCCTAATAAATCAAAGGGCAGAACTAAGACCAGATACAAGCCCTTTTTCAAAAAAGAGACATTTACCACGTCCTGTTTGCATAAGGACATTCAGAAAAAGCACCATAATGTCTTTATTTCAGCACCACCTAGGTGGGCGCTTCTGGAGGATTTGAGCTGAATCTTTTTTTTTCTTCTTATGGTGAAGAATGCTTCTCACACTGCCTATTACAGCAAATTTTCCTCCTACTTGAGGTACATGAAACAACAACAACAAAAAAAGACTGTGTTTATTGAAAAAAAAAATTGAGAGATATAAAACAAATGTTTTAACAACAAAAAGAAAAGAGGAAAGAAAAACTTATATTTCTTTTTCTGTATTTTTTTTTTGTGTGTGTGTTTTCCTTAGGTTAACTGTGTATGCTTCTGCCACACACTACTTAGCATGCTTCTTTCTGTAGGAGCTGTATCATATGGCCAAATTATAATTTGCATAACACAGAGTAGCTGGGAATTGCAAGGGTATTGCACAAAACTTGGTCACACGTTTTAAAGAGTCCTGCTGCCTAGCCTGGAATAAGTCATTTCAGTCCTTCCTTCTGTGAGAATCTGTGGCTGTAGGAAATCCCAGCGCAAGGCTCAGCGAGTTACAAAACTGAGGGCCAACTAAGTAGACAAATCTGGCTGCATTAATAAGCAAGGGATTCAACATCAAATGTGTTAGTGTGGTGTGAATCTGGTTTAGAGAGATGACCTGGGGCATGAACTTTCTCCTCTGGGCTCTCTTTAGAGTGATGTTTTTTCCTTCAGGCCTTTGGGAAAGACAATACAGAAAAAGAAGGAAAAAAAAAAAAGAGAGAGAAAGAAAAGAAAAAAGAAAAAAAAAAAAGAAGGAATTTTCACAGTCCCTCTCACAGAGTGTGTAACGAAAGGGAGAAATCATCTCCCACTCTTCTGCCACCCAGCATGTCCATGTAAAGACATGGTGAATCCAGCTGTACTGGATAAAAAAAAGATCCATCTTGTAATCGAGGTCCTCCTAGGAAAATCTGTTTGGCTCCCAACTGTGCCACAGGCTCTGTGAGTGACTTTGGGCAAGTCAACTGATTTATCTGTGTTTCAGTTTCTACTCTCTAATAGCCATAAATAATATCTACCAGTTCAGATTTTGAGCCTTTTAAGATAGGAACTCTCTTGTAACACCTCGAACATAGCACGTCTGGCATAGGATGTCCTGCTCTTAGCTTTGTTTACTGCCACAGCTGCAATATTTGTTTGATTATGAAAAAGGACCGTTCTGCCTTATGCTTAGCAGAGGAATTTATAACATTTACATGGATTTCCATACATATGTATTGATTTATGCCAACATTTGTCTCTATGGAGATCTTCCCCGGAAATCAACAAGATCAGAACAAACGGAGACCTAGCGTTAACATATGTAAATGTAAGTGGTAATACTGTTCCATTGGCTGATAAAGTCGTTACATGTGTTCCCATGTAAGTTTGTTTGTACACTCTCACCGATGTGTTAAGTGCCATTATATCATTCTTATCATCACCAAACTCAGTACCATCCTTTTCTGGCATTGGAATTGCAGAGCATGTGTGCAGATAGATGTACATATACGTACACATATAAACATATTTATACAGTAGGTTCTGCAACATTTTCACTAGGTTAAGACAAATTATTTTTGCCTGATTATTTATTTTTGAAATGCTGGACCACAGTTGTATGTGCTTCCCTATGTGAAGGAGATTGGGTCAAAAATGCTGTAAATGTCATAAAACTGGCATGAAACAGATATTCCTGTATTCAGCAGCTACATGAAGAAAGCATAATATAAAATCAGTCCCCAAAGGCATGAGTATGGTTCTGCTCACATTTCTTTCTGTGGGGTGACAGAGGATGTCCCTGTTATTCTCAGCAGACTACACCTGTACTACTTCTATAACTCTTGGCTTTGCCTACATGTGAAAGCTTACCTGGAAACATTTCCTTTGGGTCCGCTGGCAGATAAGGAAAACTCATGACATGTCATAGACACGCATATCTTAGGGGAATCTACAGGTGGCGATAGATATTGGCTTCATATCTTAGGTTATTTGCAGTAAAGTTTGTATCCAAAACTTTCAGTTCTAAAAGAAAAAGTTAAATTATTGCTGGTGTGGTTTCACTTTGAAAAGGAATCGCTGTTCACAGAGATAAGATTTTGCCTCCTGGCCAAGTGGTTCTAATAGCGAGATCTGGTTAAACAGCTCATTTCATCACCGCTGTTTTTTTGAGACTAAACACTGTAGTCCTTACTCAGCCAATCGTACCACTGGTTTTACTTTGAATGCATAAGGGACAGTGAGGGATCACACAATATAAACCAAAGTGCACAGAAAAGGCTTCATTAGACTAATGTGGAATTAAACAACATCAAGGTATAATTTAGTCTTGGGAAAAGAGGGCAGATAGAGCCTAAAATGAAGGGGAGTCAACCCTAGATTTAACAAGTTGATAGGGCTGAAACCACTCTGCCTCGGTCAGCATCAGCAGCTCCCTGGCCATCATCACCAGCCCGTGTCACAGCCAAAGCCTGGCTCAGCTCCCGCCTCTTTCATGACCCTTCAGGAATATTCATGCACGTATGGCTTTCAGGAGGGCACAGGGGGGAAATATGGGTATTTAGATACTGTTTGTATAGACTGGCCTGCAAATCAAAGGTATGTTTCTGAACCACCCTGCCAGCAGCTTGATCAGAGATATTTTTCATGTCTCATCATATCCTGATTGGCTTTTAAAATCCATTGATTTTACTGAATTTTCTGTGTAGAAAAGTATGTCTCTGCAATCGTCCTGCTGCTGGAAGTTTATTTAGACTGTCAGCAGTTATTCCCCATTTATAGACTTCTTAAGCAAAATGTATGCCCAACATTGTCTGAACAAACCTGAGCCTAATATTTTTACAGCCTTAAAACCAGTCAGAACACAATCCTTCAGGTAAATACTCCATGTTTGGAACTACATATTTTTCTGTTCAGCTAGTAATATACTGGTGCTGCAGAGGATGTTTGGTTCAGAGCAGATTCCTCAGCAATAGCTGAATAGCCAAAATTACTCAAACTGAGGCCACAGAAATATTATTTAGTTAAGATTCTGGACTACTTATATCAGTAAAATTGCCAGTAAAAAATAAAAAAGTAAAATTTGGGATCTGTAATATATGTAGTCATATCCTGACATAATATAGGATCTTTCATACAAGCTCTGTTTTGACCTGGTGCCGAATTCAGATTTTCAGTTTTCCTAATTCTTAAAAACTAGGAAGAATTATACTATAATGTGTGATAGTCGTCTGGCTTTTGGTCTTTATTTAATTTCAGTCAGCTAAAGAAAATGATTTAAACTGTAGAGGGGAAAGAGGGGAATCCATCAATATGTACATTTTTTCCTCCAAAGATTAAATAGAAGTTTGTGCGTGTATTTACATTTTTTCTTCCGAAGTATATACTGTACAGTTATATTTGGAATGGATCTTCAGAAAAGCTGCAGAGGAGTTAATGAGAATAGGATGTTTGTACAATTCTGTAAATATTTTTTTTATATTTCTGGGAGCAGCGATCATATATCTTGATTCCTTCTCTCTAAGCTAGCCGGCTCACTTGGACTCACATTTAGCTTAAACCTTTGGCAAGAGTTCAAGGAGCAGGGAAACCAGCTGAGGATCTGGTCCAGTGGGCGAGATCCAAGAAAGCTCTTAGATGCTGAACATGCAGCTGACACGGACTTTAGGAGGCTGAGCATGAGGATGAGAGGGAAAAGAGGAAAGTTATGCTGTCATGCAAGCCCAGAGCTACCAGCAGCTGAAGTTTTAGCTAAATATCTCTTTCCCAAGCCTGCATAGGGTTCACATATAGGCCTCTCTGTGTTCCCCAAGAGCTAGACATGTCTATCCCTGGCATCGCTAATGCACAGGGAAATCTGAGGTCAGTGTAAAGCTGGTCTGTACCCCACATGTATAAGACACTCTCTCCAAGACACTCCCCCTCTCTGAGAGAACATCTAAGATACTCCTTTCTTGGTCACTCTCACATTCTCTCTCTTTTTTTTTTTTTTTTTTAAACTTAAACTCTGTAGGGCTGAAGTAAAGGTCAAGCCAGCTGATTTGTGTAGGGCACTCTCAGTGGAGAGCCAATTCTCGGTTTCATAAAGTCCATTGGTATTGGCTTGACTCAAGGTTTTTTGAGGAGAATCTACATCGTTGTTTAGAACCTCTCTGTTATTTATCTTGAAACGATTGTATTTCAAGTTCCTTTCTAAAACAACTTGCAAGTGCTGATAGGTATATTGGGAAAAAAAAAAGACACTAAATATATAATCCATGTTCCATCTCTGTATAACTATGAAATGAATCTTGTTCACTTTTATCTTTGTCACAGAATGATTGACATATAATATCTCTGCTTGTCACATTGATATTGGTGATCAGAGTAATTTGCTTCAACCCGCATGCTAAACCCTCAAGGTTAGATATTCCTAAAATATAAACATAGAGGATGGATTACTGCTATCATTTCCTAGTTTATAATCTGTTCCTACCAGCGAAGTGCTAGTATTCCATCGTGACATAGCTGATTTATTTCTGTAGGTAGTTTCAGCTTCCATTTTAACTGTACATTTCTCTCACTCTTTAATTGTAATGCTGAGTTGTTCCTAGGTTGTTCATAAATACACTGAGGTTATCAAAGGAACCCATGATCTTCTATCCATGATCTTCTATGTACTTAGTGATGTACAGTATGGAACAGGACACCGGTCTGGCAGAAGATAAAAAAAACTTAGCGTCAAACTTATGAGAGCAGCATTGATGCTCCATGTCTATTTTGTTGCAGCACGCTGTTTCTTTATTCTTCCTCCTCACGCATTGAAAAATATGCCTACATGTAAATGAATCATTTTGATACTTGGAAAATAATATACTACATCCTCCTTTATTGACTGGGCTTTCTAAATGACTAAGCAACACTTTTGGTCTCCTTCCAACAGCCATATAAAGCTTCGGAAGGTCTTAATGCTGTTGGAGGAGAGTTTATAAAGCCGATGTCCTGTTGCACACAACCTCTGTCATACAAACGCCCACACACAGCCTTAGCACCTTGGCAATGAGGTTCAGACGAGACCTTGCCAGCTGCTGTGGAGATCAACCTCACCACAGTCCCTCTACATTTTTGCAGTGAATTCCTCAATATAAATTTCTAATGTTGACAAACCTGTAAAGCTTATACTATCTACTGTTTATTTATTTACTTGTTTATATATATCCTGTTTAATGCTACAGCCAGCTTTTAATCCAAGTTACTGGACAGAGTTGGCTCAGCTCAGAGGTTGTCACTGCCGTGCTGCTTCACCAGTACAGCACTGCGGGCGCTGGTCAGGCTTAGGGCAAACTGGGACTCTAATAGGGGAACATGTGGAAATGCCTGGGACTTTGCAGAGGGTCCTATTCCTAAATCTGTTTTGGACATCATTTATGGCCAGCTTCTGACTTTGTGGTATTTCTCTACTGTTAAAATTAGAAAACTCTTGCCTTCTCTTTGGTAAGGAGGGTTTGACTTGTCCAATACAAGGTAGTTTGCAAGTGTAAATTGATATTATTTACAAGTATATTTTTAGCAGTTTTCTGGTGCTTTTTCAGATGTGAATCTAAGAGCCCTTTGAGTTCCCTTTTCCTTTCCTGCAGACACCACAGCACACACCTTCCCACACTCAGGGTGAAGAAAGGAGAGTTTTCTACTGGTGTCCTCAGCCAAGCTTTCCACTCTTGTGTTCTGCTGCATACATCTTGGTGCTATCCCATGGTGGAGAAAAAGTAATGTTTTTTGTGCTTATTGGTCGTTCCTTTGAGTAAGGACGAGCTCATCTTTGCTGGTTGATTGTAACTTATCACTGAATCCCAAATAATTAGAATAAGTTCGGGGAATTGTATGTGGATCACATATATAAATATGCACAAGAACCCCTAATTTGGCAGCCATGTCTTTGGCTGATACTACCGTTAGCTATTGCTTCGTACATTTTTTATTTATAAGTTCCATCTATTCTTTATCTATGCCTATCCTCTCTTAGCCTCGGCTTCTTGTATCCATGCTAACTAATATAAAAGTGGTACATATTGAGGTCAGAAACTTCTTTCTGTGCAGAGTTACTTTACTTATATCGTGCTGTATACACAAAGAAGTGCTGAAAACATTTCTAGCACCATCTACCCATCACAGCATTTCACTCGTGGTTAGCAAAATGTACCAGGATCCTACAGAACTGAAGGTGCTATTTAAATGTAAATTATTATTTACAATATCTTATGCTTGATATAAGTTTTGGGGAAGTTTCATCTCTACACTTGTTTGCAGCAGCAAATCCTTTCATAGCTATAATTTATATGCAAAGACTTTCCCTGTCCTATCACACATTTTCCAATATATTTTGATGAAGTCTGAATAGTTCAAATTGAGCTCTAGCATTGTGCATTTTATTTATTTCATATCTTATTTGTATTAAGTTTGTCATAGGTTAGGGCTTGCTTTTATATTCCAGTAAGAGAGGATATAGAGTATGTGATTATTCAAGGTCTTTGTTATTTATATATACTGCATCCTGTGTGTGTGCTGCTCTGGTGTTCAAGTGAAATGCGGGACTCTGTTTTAATTCTCATAACTGTATATGATCATTAACAGGTACTGCACACCGTAAAAAATAAAAAATGCAATTCAAAGAAGTGTGCATATAAATAAATATAAGTGAGCACGTAAAAGAATGAATAAGATAAATTGGTTCTTTTCAAACGTTTAACTTATCTGCAGTTTAAGGGAAGCATCCTCTGTGCTGCCTCTCCTCCAAATGGTACTTTTAAAAAAAAACACATAATAAAAAAAGAATTCATTGCTTTTAATAATATTTTCAGCCATGTGGTGAGGGTGGGCTTTTTTTTTTTTTTTTTTTTCCCTAAGATTGCAATTTTGAAAATAGTGGAAAAGGTCATAATGTATTGAACGTTGCCTTCCCATTTCTTTAGCACTTCTGAATTTCAGTCGGCTTTGGTATATGTATTTGCTGAAGCGTTGAACACTCAGCATCTTTCTTACTCCCTTTCCAGTCAGCAGTTGCAAGGACAACCCTCGCCCCCTTCCGTCCACAATCTTTTCTAGGGCTTACTTTCCATTGTTCTGCTCAGCATCTGCTCACCATCCTGCCTGGGAAGAGAAGCAAGGTCTTATCTCAGAACTATCGTCCATCAGTTCACTGGCACCTGTCACAACTGTGTCTAAACACCACACACAAGATGAAAGCTTATGCTTATGGTTCCCTGTAAAATAGGAAGTTGATGTTCCTCCCCATTTTAAATGGATTTCTCAAGGTATGTAGATCAGCCTTGGTCACTTTACCAGGATAAAAACTGTTGAACTGTCATTACTCTCTGCTTTATTGATCTACAGCTAAAACCAATAAGAACATCAAGATATTTTGATGGAAAGCAGATGACTGTCAACCACAGACAGTCATGTCGAGCTTGGAAAAGGTCCGAACTCTGGAGGCAGCTCTGGATTTGCCCCAGGAGATTTTGTTCTTCCTTTCCCTCTTCCTGCTCCTGCTCCTCGTCTTGTTACCTGGTCAAGCAGTAAGCTCAGCCTTTCTCCTCTCCACTGCTCCCATCTCACCTTTGCTTTCTCTCAACTGTGCCTCTGATGCTCAGTAAGAGCACAGTGCCCCAGCCAGCCTGGTGCCCTTCCCTTAGTGCACTGTAGTTAAAGCAAACTACTGAGGTCTTCTTTCCTCTGAGATGGCCAAACCAAAACGAATTGCCTTCTTTTGCATCTTCTCTCTCCCTGTTGTACATACACATCCATACACTCATCTTCTCTCTCCCTGTTGTACATACACATCCATACACATCCATACACATTCTTAATCAAGTTAGAGAAAATAGCAAGTGAAAACACAACAAATTCAGTGAGAATGTGGATGAACATTTGGACTTGTTGATGTGCCATGTCTGGATTAAAAGTGGAGTCAGGAAGAGAGCCATGGAAAAGATAGGCAAGCTTTTATAAATGGGTTACAGTAGAAGCAGAGCTTTACATCCTCCAAGCAAAGAAAGAGGGAGGCTCATCTGAGAAGGGGGTAGAAGGATCAGACATACTAATCCCCAGTTTTATATTAGAAATTGTGATGTACCATTGTTTTCAGATTCATCTTTAATTTCAGGAGAGCTTTCATGTAGTTGAAGGTCTCGTACTATGCTGCTCTAGACAACTTTAATTCTATCTAACAGGCTACTTTCTCCTTTCTTCTTGAGAAACCAGTCTCTTCTACCTGCATTATGCTTTGGTTGGTTTATGTGTTTAGGTTTCACAGTATTGCTTCAGTATATGTATTTCTTAACCCTGAGAGGTCGGATGCCTAATGATTAGAGTATGAGCTTCACACTTCAACATACTGTATGTATTCACTATACTCTGGGCTTCCTATGTGACCAAGGGCATGTCACTCAGCCTTCCTTATGTCTTTCCTCTGTGTAAAAGAGGAACAAATGGACTTCCATGCCTGTCCAGGCTTCCCAGGAGGAGAAATACACTGAAGGCTGGGGGTATCTGGTAGGACAATCACAGAGCTGTGTAAGCAGCAGTAGATATGGTACATCTTTGTAAATGAGGAGTGCAGGGTGGCTTGCCACCTTTCCCGTTACCTACCACAGAGTCGTGACTCTACAGAACCACTTGCCAAAACAAAACCAAATCAAATTCTCATGGCAAGGCAATAAAAGCATCTTCTCTAACCCAGTCTCTGGGGACTAAAATGTTTTTCAAATAAGGTAACTGCTGAAAAAAAAAATCTAGGAGGTATTACTCTTCCAGTTTAACTGCAACTATTGCTCCTCCAAAAGACAATGAACTTCAGCACTTGTGAGCAGCTAGTCATTTCTGACAGTGCAGAGCTTCTGCTGTATATAGTACAGTATTTATAATGTTTCTGCAAGTGTCTCTTTGATTGCAGTATTCCTTTGTCTGACCTATACTTTCAGATAAAAGTGTTTTGCTTAGAAACTACGTAATAAATCACCTGGAGGAAACAGACACGTTCCTTTTCTATTGGGGACTAAATGTGAAAAATGGTTTAAAAGAAGCTAAGTGTAAATGATGGAGTTCTGTTACCCATTTTGGCTTTGCTGAAACAAAGTAAAGGTAATGTACAGGCAGCATATCTCAGGGTCACTGCAGTCATATGTCAAATGCTAGAGTAGTACTTTATTTGGCAAGGAGATCAAAGAAAAGCTTTTTATTATTATTATTCCGTATGTTGAGAAATGGAATAGGTTTTCTCCTTTTTTATATTTAACGTAACTGTGCTATAGTTTCACTGATCCTAGAGATGAGATCACCCACTCCAGAATATGATTACATTTCAGTAGTTAAAAAAATTACATAAGTGCTAAGCATGATTTGACCTACCTTTCCTGTGTCAGACTGCTGAAATTATTTTACATTTATATAAATCCTAGCTGCTTTGCACCTTTTTGTGGCTAAAATAAATGCTACCTTGGGAGCCAAGGGTCTCATGGTGGGCAACTTATTGCATGTTAAATGTGTCACAGTAAATCTGCAAGAGGTTTTAAGCTGAAAAGTTAAAAAAAAACAAAAAACAACAAAAAAAACTTCTTTTCTCTTAGAAGGTTAGAGTTAAGCAAAAAAAATTAATTTCCAAAGTAGAATAAGCAGAAAAAGTCCTTTTCATATTCAATTCTCCCTTCTGCAACTGCTGTGCCAAAAAAAAAAAAAAAAAAAAAAAAAAGGAAGTAAAACAAGTTTTAAATGGTTTTAGCCAGTTATTCAGGCAGTTGTAGAGAAAAATCTTGAAATTATATAGGCTGCAGCAGCGATTATATTTTACAAACCACGCTTTAGAAGGTGTTAGAGGGGTGGAATTATATGATCTTTAAGGTCCTTTCCAACCCAAACTGTTCTGTGATTCTGTGATGATATATTATAGTTGTCTTTAATGCTACAGTTATATATTTTTAAAATGCCAGTGACTTTTTCCTCTGTGTGTGCATGTTATACTGAGAAACTTATTCTCCAAAAAGGGCTGAGGTTCTAGTCTCACCACTAGCCTGAGAGGAACAGAGATTAATTTCTGTAGAATGACTGTGATTAAAGAAGCAAGCGGATTTCTTAGAGGCTCCAAAGGTTCTCAATACGCTGGAAACTGTTTGGGAAAGACAGCCTTATGTCCCTCAGAGAACAGGGTCTCAAAATGCACAATGTCTCCTTTCAAGCATATTAACAACAGTTGAGTATTTGCAGGTTTATTTACCATTTAGTTAGGCTAAGAAAAGGAGTATCCCATAAGAATTACTCATAATGTTACATATAGCTTCTATCTTAAAATTAAAAAAAAATGCTGATGAAATTAATGAGAAGTGACAAAAGAAAAGGAAATCAGCTAACGATGTGGCTGAGGTCAAACTTGAGGAATGAGCACAGTGGGTTAAAACATCAACACTGTAATGTAGGTGTAAGCAAATGAACCGTCTAATAAATAATTAACAATTAATTTTCTTCTGTCTTTTATCTTTACCTCTTTTTTTTTTTCCTCTACTTTCCTACCCTGTGTTTCTGTTTTGCATTTTCCATGTTCTTGCAATTAATTAAAAAACAAAATCAAAGCGCAAGGTTACAAAGTTCCAGTAGTGAAATCCTGCCGGAATGAAAAGTTCTGCTTCTCCGATTCTATTAGTTTGTGCTCGTGTTGAGGGCTGGATGTGCATATTTTATAGACTGTGTGCACGGCTCAGAAACGTCTGCTCCTCCTAGGCAAGCGGTTCACAATACAGCCCTTCTAGTTCTGAGCAAAGGAAGCTTTGTTTTATAAATCTCCAATGCAATGTACATGCAGTTTTGTGTCATGTTATATTGTCATATGACAAGACATGAACCAATGTAAGCCATCGTAATGCAGCACAATGCATTGTATGAGTTACACCTTGTCAGGTTTTTTGGCTTCAGAAAGGAGCTTTTTTCCCAAAGGTAGTAAGTGATGCTAGAAAAAAATCCCCGTGTTACCTAGAAACTGACAGGTGCCCCTATTTTCTGACTATCCAAATTAAATTCAATCTGAATGTGTTTCCCAACAGCAAATCTAAGTGTTGCTTTACTTTTTGTCACTTCCCAGTTTTAATGTTAGTGGTCTGCTAATGTGATTAACTGTTTGCCTTAGGCAGTTCAAACCGTGCTTTGTCCAACTGGACAACGGGTGAGCTCACCAAAGTTGAAGGCTCCCTAAGACGGGATCAGCATCTGAGACCTATAAAAGGGGATTGAGGAATGAGAACATAACGAACATAAAACTTTGTTATGTTGTCATTAAGCCAAGGAGATGTGCATACAGATCATCTGCCATTGGCTTGCCACGTAGTGTCTTACCACAAATATTATAGCACATCATTACCTGCATTGTAAAAATGAAGTCTCTGCATGGCAGAAACCACTGATAGGGCATTGGAAATTTATTTATTTTTTTTTTTGTGGGTGACCAGTGTGGGGTGAATGCTGTGTGGATTCCAATATAAATATATATATTTACTTTCTGTATTTCATGCAATTCTGAAAGGTTGGCTTGGCCAGGTCACCATACCCCTTTAGTGTTGAACGCCTTAAACAATAGATAAAATCCTGAGAACGAACACTTTATTGCACAGAATACCAAATTACACAAGCCCCATACGCATCCCATTTCAGATAACTCTCCATTTAACATTAATGATCATTCTTGGTGGTTTCTTTTTTCTTTCATTTGTTTGGTTTGATTTTTGTTTGTTTATATGGTTGGTTCTTTGTATTATAAAAATGCTATTTATTTCTTTGAGCATTTGCAGAGTAAAATATTTCCTTCCAGTTCAAAAGTTACCCCCAATTGCGGTATTCAGCTTTCAGCATTATTTCACACTCAGGGTAACTTTTCTAACCCTTTAGAAATATTGTACTACTATTCCCTTCAAAACCAATCACTATTTTTTATACTGTATATATAGTGCTGTCCAAGGACTGCAGCAGAACTAGTGAGAAAGATTATATGGAAGAACTTCAAGGTTTCCCAAACATTTTAAAATGGAAAATACTTGGATAACTTAGGGACCCTGCACATGCGTTTCCTTCCGATTCTTGCTGTGTTTTAATAGGTAGGAATATATATAAGAATATATCTGTAATATATACATAGGAAAATATATAAGAATATGTATTACAGATATGTTCTTATACCAAATAACTTCCTTCCTGAGTGGCAGAGGTTATATTTTGTGTGTTACCACTTAAACTCTCTATTCCTTCCTAGGTCAAGGTCTTAAGCAGGGTGAAAATAGAGCAGACATCCTAGCATGTGTCACAGTGAATATTATCAACAATTATATCAGCATTTTCCCAGTAGACTAACAGGAATTAGAGCAGTATCAGTTAATGAACTGAAAGATTCAAAGGTTCGGTTCTTCATCCTTTTTTTTTTTTTCCCCTCTGCTTCCATAAATGATGTGTTCTCCCACATCAGAGTTAACTCCAAACCTCATCTACCAAAGCATTGTATTTATCAAAATTTGCCACATAAACTTATGGATAGAGCCATATTTTGTATCTGGGTTAGGTGAAAAAAATATATTGTCCCTTAAGATAGAAAGTAAATGGCAAAAAGAAGCATCCATGCAGAAAATTTCTATCATGTTCTGGAACCATTTCTCCATCAGCTTCTAAACTTTTCTCCATTTTCAGTCTGTACTGTCCCAGCTTTATAACACACTTGTCACAATTAGTATCTTGGCACCTAGTAGTAATTCACTCAGCAATGAGACTAATCAGTGATTTCTGAAAACCTGTCATTCTTGAATTAGGCTTCTGACACATAAACTTGGTGAAAGACCTTCAGGTCTGTGTATCATGCAACTTACACTCACTGAGGACTTCCCCAGCAAAGAGTAACTAATACTGCTTGGTCTGTGGGGGAACACAGCCCTCCAGAGACTTCATGTCTTCATTTACTACTTGGTATCCCGAAACCGGAGTTCAACCTTCTTTCTGAAAGATCTTTCTTGTTGGGAGCTTCTTATTTCTTCTCTTTGTGTTGAGATGAAGTGGAAGTTTTTGAAAAATGAAGAATTAGTGGCACTAAGGGCTAAAACCTTTGTTATTTATCAAAAAGCAGTAGTGCAGCACCAAGGAAAACCAGAACGTCGATATTCTGATGAAGGTCTGCTGGCCTGAGAGGTGACCACACAGAAGGCAGAGCAAATTTGTATCTGTCTGGCAAACACCTATTTATCAGATACCTTTGCCTGTTCACTACATGCACTGGAAATGTAGTGCCTCTCCAACTCACCCCTGGCAAATACAATTTTCAAACAATGCAGAACAAAGAAAAATGTGCTCCTAATATAATTGTGCCTTCTGCAACTTAAATTTTAGACACTCGGTTTCATCTCTTACTTAAATGTATCTGTGTATTTTAATAGGAACATTCAGCTATGCTTTTATTAATGCAAAAACATTAAAGTGCTATCCCTGAATACTAAAGCCTTAAAGGGCCGTTTCAAACAGAACCTGTCATAAAATGTGCTCTCAAGCGTGTCCCCTTTAAGAGATTCAAGAATTAAATGTTCCCGTATGTGAATTTTATTTTGTACAGCACATTTGCTTTATGGCTACAATTAAGTTAGATGTGCCGATAACAATGTCTGCTTTCCATTTTAAATCGCACATTTCAGACAGTGTGCATTGTTTTATTATCTAATCCACATGCTTTTAATTGCAATTATGGTCCCTTATGAGTCCCCTGGGAGGGCATGATTGCAATTAAAAATGTAATTTAAATGTTAATTAATTACATTCATTTTCTAAACTGGGAAAATTTCATTTATTATTTTCATGTGTTGTGCACTTATCCTAAATGCATTACCTTCTAAATGTTTTTTTTTTCAAATTAAGTGTTATGTTTATAAAACAGGGTGTTTAATACCCTTTAAAATTTTGTTAGGATGTTTATACAAATTATTACTTTAAATTAATTGATTCCGAGCTTTATGCACAATTAATATGTGTCATGCCAACCAGAATAGAGTTGTTTTTGATATTCTGCTGAAATTACATTAACATGAGAATCCAAAAAATTGATCAGAAATATACAGTTTTACTGCAAATAATCACAAACACTTTGGGCTATGCAGAAGGAAATGAGTTACCGGGGGCTGATTCTCAGCACCTTGGCTGCTTTTCGTGCTGATGGTTCACTTCAGACATGACCAGCTCAAGAGCATGAGCGTGAGCATTGCCGTGAGCAGCCTAAAGCCTCAGACTGGGTTTTGCAACAAGTGTAACAAGCAGCAGGTGGAGAGGAAGAGCTTGTTGAAAATAGAAGGCAAAGAGTCATGAATCTGGTTTCTCAGAAATGACAAAATTAAAACCATGCCATTAAAAAAAAAAAAAATTATTTCCATTGCCGTCCATTTTTTTAAATATAAGCACACAGTTACAGTGGCTAGAAAAATTATCTATAACACATGCAAACCGAGATTGGTATGGAGTGTGATGACTCCGTGAGCTGAGAATGGATGAAAAATATCAACCACCTCCCGAAGGGTGAGCAGCCAGCATTGCGGTGCTCAGAAGCTTGCGGAGCCACCTGCAGCGGTGTGCAAACATGTCCAGAACCACCGATAGCACAGGCTGACTGCCTGCCGCCTTCTGCCAGCAGTGTTTAAAGACCAGTATTCAGAATGGGAAAACTCCTCGAAGTCTTCCCTGCGCTGGCTGGCCTCACTCACATCGGCACCCTGCCGATGGAGCGGGAGGAGAAGCTGGAGAGCAGGGCAGGAGGATTTGAGACAGGCACCAAGTCAGGTACTGGAGGTTTTGAGTCACTGGGTTCTGTAATTAAAAACTGATTAAAGATCTCCAGATCCATCCTATTATCTTTACAAAAGATATTCTCATTACAAATTTGTAGTCATCTCAGTAAAAAAAAAAAACAGAAACAACGACTAAACCCCCTGTAATTTATTTTCACAGAGACCATCACAAAACAAACCAATTAAGCCAGGAAAATTCAGAATTATGATGCTCTGATAGACCAGCAGCTCCTCCAAAGAGCAAGCTGAAACTAAAGGATACAGCTGAAAGACTTTTATTTTAAACCACCTCTGCTAGTTGTAGCTGTAGTCTTTCAGAAGGGTTTAAATGTGGAGAAAAAAAAAAAAAAAAAAAAAAAAAAAAAAAAAAGAAGAAAGAAAAGAAAAAAAAAGTTAATCTATTATTAGATTATTAAAATATATATTAAAATATCTATTTTTAAGTATCTGTCCATGCCACCTTTTTGACTGATTTAACTAATTGCTTAAAAAGTAAAAATGAAAAATAGTTTAGGTCAAATCAGTGCAGAAGGTTGCGTGGCTTTATTACAGAGGAATTGATGGAAAATAGGTAAATACATGGGCCACAAACAAAGCTGGGGAGTAGGGCATGGAGCTGATAAGTGAACGTTTTATTCAGCACTTACCAGGCATATGCTCACAGGAATTTCACCCAAACCTGGGACCACTCCTAATTCTTGCAGTGTTCAATGTGTCCCCACTTTTATCCAAATTTCCCTATTTGTGCCCTGTGTGTCCCATAGATTACTTTCCTTTAATGCTCCTTGCAGTGAAAGAGGTTGTGCAAAGTTAGTGCAGGCAGCTCTGCAGTCCAGGAGTCCATGTTTGTGCTCTCAATTTCAGCATTAAAAGGAGAGCAAAGAAGAAAAAAAAAAAAAAGAGAGAAAAGAAAAAAATAAAAAAGAACGAGCTATGAGCTATGCTTCATACAATCCTTAGTCATATGTCAGCTACTGTCTGTAGCCAAAGAAAAAAAAAATAATAGACTGCTTCTTTACATGTACCATTAATGAGAAGGAAAAGATTAATTAGTTCTTAGCTACTGAAGAAAGTCTAAATCAGTTTGGAATGAATTAGCATCTCTACACAGAATTTATTTTGTTCTTATTTTGCACTCCCCTCACCCCCAAAATCACATGTACTTCTGAACTTAGAAATTCTGCCAAGGTTTTTTCTTTTTGGTGTTCCTGGGATCTGCCAGAAGCTCAGCCCGCCCAGCAGTCCCAGTGACACACACTGCTGCGAAATGCTGCAGGAACCCACAAATTCATCACACGTAACTTGCGTTGGTCCTTGGTTCAGCCAAATCTTTGCCTCTCCTCTGGGAGGCCTCACTGTAGGTGAACAACTCAGGAAGTTCCCCCATCAGCTCAGGATGCTGCTGTTCATTTTGTGATGGGGAGATCAAAACAATTACATGACTCCTGATAACCCTCATTGACTATCTATTGAAAAAATCAGGTTCTAAATAAATTACTATTGTACTTTTTAAAGCTGTGCATGACATGTCCTACTTACTGGATGACCTAGATAATTTCCATAAATTAACCTCTTTTACCTTCCATTTCCTCTGCCATCCTGCTGCTACCTTCCCACAACTGCTCCATCACTACGGAGCTCATCCGGTAGATGGAGAAGACAGTGATGCCGCACTGAGTCTTAAAGTGACATTAAGAACTTACCTGCCTAAGTGTTCATTTGCATCTTGCTCACTAGACTTGTCATATAGCCAGGGAGATAATATATTATGAGATGTGTACTGAATTAGCTGTCAATTGTAGTGAAGCTCTCCCTTAACCATGTGAAGAGAAAGCTGTTGAATGAGCCTCAATCTTGCCTTTTTTTTTTTTTCAGCTGAGATGTTTCATTTTAGTCACCCAACCCCAGCCAATTTTATTAAGTCTGCTGTCAGCTGTGACCCCTGCTGAGGACCGGCAGGGCTGAAATAGTTATGCTGCCTGATGTCAGCTGTGGCAGCTGCAGAGCCCACTCCGGCACAGGCACGAGGGGCTCCGTTCCTGCAGCAACAGCCGCCGCGGTCGGAACAGCAGGAAAAATGAGAAGGCTCGGGGTAAAACGCCGCGGGGCGTTCTCCATCACTCTGTGCTGGTTGAAGCACTAAGAGAGGCTGCGTACGGGCAGGCACGGTCTTTCGTTGGGAAGGTTTGTATAGTGCGTGCTGAGTGCTGGGAGCACCTGCAAAGAACAGAGCACGGTGCGGCAGTCGGGCTGGCGTCGCACCGCCGGCCTCGTCTGGGCTACGAGTCAGTGCTTGTGCCAGCTGCAGAGGCAGTGCAGCTCCCACACCCATAGCAGCATCGCCCTGAGGTGGTGTTTCCAGTGATTAGCTTGTTTTGGGAATTCCTCTGCTGTGCTTGACAAGCAAAAGGAGTGTCTCGTTGTCTTCCTTGGGCGCAAATCGTGCGTGCCAGTGGGAACTGCCCTGCTGCTGGTACAGGGCAGAGCATGGAAGGAAAACCTACAGCCTGGCAAAGTGCTTCACTGGGGTGAGTGTGGAGCTGGCTGGCGCCACCAGTTTTATGCCAGCAGAAATTCTTTAGATATAGTTAATCCTGTACAGGTCTGATTTCCATGAGTGCGATCAAAGCCAAGGTTAAGGGACCAGGAGAGGACGTTGTCCTTTTAAACATCAAATTTGTATTTTACCCATATCATTTTCTTTACCTGGAAAGAAAGCAACACTTTTAAAATTTAGTTCACACTAGTGATTGCAGCTGAACTACTGTTAGTCTAATTAATAAAGAGCTCGGTGGGGGGACATCCACTCCATCCTCTGTTTTTAGTGTGCATATGTACAAGTCACTGCCTCCCTGAGTAGCCTGCTTAGTAAGAGTAATGCTGAACTTGGTACACCATGTGCCTTAGCTACACGGGATGCCTTCACACCCTGCAAAGAAGAGTAATGCAAAAAGAGAGAAGATAGACCTAAAACTTAGATGATCCAATTGTAGCTGCCTCCCGTCGTAGCATATTATATTCTTTACACGCCAAAGAAAGTTTAAATCATGGAAGAGTGATACTTTATCGTCAAGGTAACCAGAATAGGTTCACCAACAATTTACGTGGCTCTTAAGTCTATTTACATGCTTGTTTACTTGGCTTTTCTCTAAAAGGAAAAAAGTAGTTACCGTAGCAACTGCCTCATCACACGGTGCTGAGGCTTCCTTTGCTATCAAGTATCTTCAGCAAGGACTGAGCTCACGGACCTGTTTCGCAGGCACATCTGCTTTACCTCGGCGAGTCTGAGAATAGTCTACCTCTCAGTTTGTGGCACGTTTGTTTTAGCAGAGTGAGGACTAAATTACACGTCCCAGAAAGACTGTGAGATGCGTCCGTCCCTCCTTGGCTGTGGGGAACTGTGCAAGGATGATGCTAAGGCAAAGACAGGGGAGTGATGCCAGTCAGGAAGGTGGCCCCACAGGTGGCACAGATGTGGCCAAGCTGCTTTGGAAGGTGGGAGAGGTTGTGCTGTGCCACAGAGTAGGTGTAGGTCCACTTAATTTATTAGATACCACCATTGTGAATCATTGCTTCAATAGTCAACCCATATCTCCCTTGAGAGCCTGCCTCTCTTTGCAGAAAAAGCTTAAACAAAAATTATGAATCCTAGGATGGCGGAGTGTAGCTACCTACAGAGGTGAAGAGTCATTAGGCTCTGTATGTAAATGTGCAAGAGTTTGCCTCTTGTGCCTCCTAATCTAGTTTTGGAGCTTTGTACTTCAGCAGCTTCTGCTCTGATCATTCACACATGCAGGAAAGCAGGGGTAAAGGAGCTGCAGCTCATACTTCTTCCTTCCCTGCCTTTCTTTCCACCAAAGATTTTGACCTGAACTCTGAGCGAGCATACTGCTGTCTGGGCAAACTCCCAAAAGTTCAGCAAACTAAGTCACCGACCGAGGCTGTGTTTGTGTCTTTGTTTTAACAGTGTTTATGAGAGAGCTGCTTCATCAAATGCCCTCATTTTATTTGCTTTCCTTGCTCATTTTGTTTTAATTTGATAACTGCATAGAGAATTTAGACTGACTGCAAGGTAACTTTTATTCTAGAAAATAATTCAATTTCCTTGAATGATCAGGGCCAGATTTTTAGGGTATTTGCACATCTTGAGATGAAATCCTAGCAGGCTTTTCAAAAGAACCTCAACAGATTAAAGCCTTGATTCTTTTCTAACCTATTTAAACACTTGTAAAAATGCTGTTAAGACCCTACCTCCACCTCACCCCCCGAAAACCCTTGAAAAATTAAACCTATTTTGTATCTACATTCCCCCAGATGCTTTTGTCTTCCATTTCTCAATTCAATTTCCACCCCTTTTTCCAAAATCCTGATATGATATTCATCTCTGCTCTTGCTCTGCTCTTCAGAGTTTTTTAATAATGTGACTTACATTGTTTTTTCTCTTTTAACCTTCTGTTCATTATATTACTGCTCCATACTAATCTAATTTAGCTTGCACTTTCTTTGCAGTTCAAACCCTATAGAGCATTACAGGCCCAGTTACTAAAAAAAAAACAGGTCTGGTGCAGGATGCATATTGCAATATTGCAATAACAGTGGTAAATAGTAATAATAATAATAGCTTTACACAGCTTTTAGCACAGAGAGATTTTCCTCCTGTTGAATCCTCAATGCCCCAGTCTGCAGCAGCCTAGTGGCCCAGTTTCTACACCAAAAGAGTCATGGAGCTGGGGTTTCCAACCTGTTTTTCAGCCTCCCTCCCATCCATCAGTTCCAGTTGCTGCTGATAGAGCTGTGGACTGGCCACAGAGAAAATCCCACCCCAGCTGTGCCACCACCCCACACCAGCTGTCATGCAGCATCCCCTTTGCAGGTAAATGTCGATAAAAAGCTGAGGAGCCGAGTGTCCTGAATAGAGAACTCCAGCAAATTTGCTGACTCCTCTGCTTTTGGGGGTTAACGGATTATACTGTTTTGGCCTAATCTGTCCAGCAATGCTAAAATCAATATTAAACTTGGCCTGTCACTGCTCCTCCCTCCTGTTGTGAACACATTATCCAGACCACACCAGTGCTTGGAAAGTGGATGCTGTGGTTTCGCTCACCAGAGCAGATTCAGTAGTGTAGCTCTTGCCTCGGATCTGGCGCTGGCATCTGGTGTCTTTCCATGAGGAAACACCCGGAGCTGGGGGGACATGTGCAGAGCATCCTGTGTCTCCCACCCCCTCCTTGTCATGTTCTTCATCTGTGGCAACTCGTTCATTGAAGCAGAGAGCAGCCTAATCCCAGCACAGACTGAAATCTTTCTGAAATGAGCCCTGCCAAATAAAGCAGTCACCAGCCCCTCATGGAAGAGTAAAAGGCTGGAGACAGAAGCATTTTTTTCCCCTGAAATCATGTAGCAGCTTTTTTCCTGTTTTGTGTTGCCTCCAAAACAGGAGTGGGTGTACTTATTTATTTACATGTAATGACAACCAATAATGCCATTTCCCACCCGAGAACTTGAAAGGCCTAACCAAAATGGGCCAGCCCTTTTAAAGCTTACTCCCACTTGTTATGGTTGCAGTGAGGTGACGTGAAAACCCCAGAGCAGGTCTGTGGGTCTGCTCCTGTGCCCCAACTCCTCTGCTACTGATCCCCTGTGCCCCACTCACTTCTTTTTTCACTCTTTTTTAACATCTTGCTCTAAATAGGGTTTCCCCGGAGTTGTGTCCTACTCACTAGTAACGTGTGGCATATTTTAGGTTATCCTTCAAGAACATTTGGCTGATATCCAGCTGCTCAGTTGCCTTTGTTGCTTTATTTGCACTCCCTTCTCTGAGTCATTGCTACTTTGAAGTTTCTGAAGCACTGATGAGCAAAATATAATCACTTTTCCAGATATTTCCTTCCATAAGCTGTAGCTGGTGAATCGGCATACAACGACCTGGCCAGCAGCAATCGGCCAGCGAGACAAGGAGGGATGCAGCTGGCAAAGCCTCCTCGTGGCTGCGCTTGGTGCCCCAGCCCCGTGCCAGGGCTGTGCCACTGCACCCAGCCACCTGCACCCTGGAACAGCATGGGTATTAAGGTTATAAAGAATGGGGATGGCTACTCCTATGTCTAGAAAAGGCTCTAAGGTCATTAACTTCACTATGTGCTGTGGAAGACTCTGGTGATCAGTTCTTCTCTGCTTCCTTGACACCAAGACCACAGTCCTTTCTATTATACTTCCTTGGTTGCACACTTAGTCTGGAGATACTGTTACTGCGTGACTAACTCCCCTCACAAGTCACTTTCCTTACTCCTTGCTTTCTTCTGGCAAAATGGTGTGGCAGAGGAAGAGAGATCTGACCTTCAAACAATGGCCCAGGAGACTGTGTTTCTGTTGCCAGGTGTTCCAACGCCCTGCGTGACCTTCAGCAAGCCATTCAACTTGGCTCTGTCTCAGTTTCCCCATCTGTAAGGGGATATGAACATTTGCAGAGCACTTTGGATTGTTATTAATTCTTCATAGAGTATCAGAAATGTGGCGAACATTTTAAGATGCTATAAATGTACAAAGTATTATTATTAAACTCAGGAGGAGGAAGTAGCTGGCCCATAAGGTGCTTCCTTCATCAATCCTTCAGAGGAAAGTCCTTCCCTTTATGACCTGAACACGGAATTTTTATTCTGCTCTTGTAGAGGGTTAATGGGTGTATTTTAAATAAAGCTCCTCTGACCCAAGCTGGAGGAGCACCATCAAAATGAGTGAAGCTGATGACATCTTGAATTTCTCTGATGTATCTCAGAATGAACCAGAAAGCCAAATTGCTTGGCACACAGCATAACACTCTAATCTGCAGCGGAAGGCTCTGCTGGAGTCACTTGCAATTGGCCCTTTCCTCTTACCTTCCCATAAGCAGTAGACACGGGGCGACTGTAATGGCCTGACAATAGGTGCACATCCTGGGGTTTTGCTGCTCTCATGAAAAAAAAAAAAAAAGAATGTCATGGACAAATGAATGTTGACAGTGGCCATACCAAACAATTCAAGAAAAAATTGCAGTTTTATACGTATTCCTGCTCCCTTTGTCAATACTTTAAAGATGGTTCTTATTTCAGAGCAGGTATTGATTGTGTATAGGTTAGGCCCCCGGTTCCATTTGTCATTTCTGATATTATAGCGTGTTATCGTTTAAAGCTGTAATGGGAGAGGTGGCTGAGCTTAAAGCAAGCTGGTTGTCTGAAGCTTTGATAAATGGCTAGATGGTCTTTGTTTCTGCAGCAGTGAGCAGTTGGCTGCTATTTGCTTTACCTTTTATCCAAGAATAACTGTGTGATGGGTTCTGGAAGTGAACAGTATCATTTTGTCAGATGTGGTTCAGAACTAGCCGGGTGGTCCTAGCAAAGCAGCTGAGGGATTTTTAACACTCGACAGGATGTGAGCAAAGGCCCTGCATAAAACTGAAACAATTCTGGCTCCACATGGCTGCTTTGGTCAAAAAGTTCTCAGAGTTGTTTTTTAAGGTGAGAGGACAGGAAATGCTGGGGGGGTGGAGCGCGGGAGGGACGGTGCTTTTAAAAGCAATTCTATTCATATGGAGGGATCTTATGAGAAAGATCAGAAGACAATAGGTGGATTAGATTTCTTTGATGAACTAACAAACTTGCAAATTTTTTGCAGATCTAAACAAAAGGTCTGCTTTTCAGATGCAGTGAGCAGCCCCACCCCAGCCTCCGAAAATCAGGCCAGTACAATGTTTGTGCACAGGACTGCAGAGGGAGGGAGGTAGCACACTCTGTGCATTCTTTCCCTCTGCATCACTTACATTTCTTGAGGTTTTGGTGCTGCTTTCATGAACTCACATCTGTTTGTCAAACTCAAAATGCAGAGATGCTTTGTGTCTCGGTTCCACTTCATATGAATCACCAAAAGCCTGGAAATGGTAAGCAAGGGTCCTTTTCCTGGTAACAGACACCTGTAATGCCTTGGCTTCACAGAACCTCTTCTATCGAATTTTGGTTTCACAAACCTAAGATGACACCTGTGGATGTTTCACATCCTGATTCCTTTGAATCAGGGAAGTTCGATTTAAAATTTGAGTTTAGCCCAAGTCAGCATAATACCAAGCCCTGCCTCAAACTGAGCTGAAGCCTGTCCCGAGCCAATATTCGTAAGCAAAGCTAGATGGGAGAAACAGCAATACCCTGAAATTATACCTCATTGGTTTGTCACCTCAGCCATAATAACGCAATAGTCATTCACGGATAGCTTGTATGAGGGGAGTCTTTGCAGCTTTGGAGCACTCCTCTGAATTGCTTCTGAGTCAGTAGCAAGGTGTCTTAACAGGTTGGCCCTTGAGTCTTCAGGTACCTACCCTTCATTAATTTGATAATTTATGGCTGAGACTTCAGACTACTTACTGTTCCTGCCTCTAGGAAATTGAAATGGTAGCTCTTAATCCTATCATTGAAGTTGAATTGCCTGGACAAGTAGCAGCAGATTGATCCCTTCAGTTTACAGAAATCACAGAAGGCTTCTCAACATCCCAAATAGCTCACACTTCAGTGCAGCTCACAGCATGATGGCAGGGGGGCTCTGCTTTTGTGTCTGTAGGAAGAAAGAAGTTACCTTTCCTTGCATGGAAATAGAAACAGAAATATTAGTAGTCAGATCCTAATGGTTTTGTTGGTGGTGGTTTGGTGATTTTTTTTATTTTTATTGTTGTTTTTTTTTTTTTTTTTTTTGCTGAGATTACTGTTAGCTCTTAGCTTATGATAAGCTATAATTACTGCAGGATACGCTGGTGGCACAGAAACATGGGTTTGTAGGACTGACAAGATAAAAATGATAGTAACCCAATAGAAAAGAAACCAATGAGACATCAACCTTATTCAGAAGATTTCTGTAAAGTAAGCATCATGCTGAGCCTCCCCCCTCCCTCACGTACATGGTGACTCAAGGCAAATTCAGGCTTCTATGGACATTTCAGAAGGTTTAGTCAACTTCTTGCACCTCCCTTTGATCATACCTCCCTGCTGTTCCTGGCTTTGCCTGGAGCTGGGGATGTGTACTGCAGGAGGGATATTTCTGACTGCAGAAGGCAGCCCATGCTCCTGGACATGGCCGTGCTCATACTACATCAGCACAACGGGATGGCAGGAGACCTGGCTACCCACTTTCTACCCCAGTTTGAGGGCCAGATACTAGGTGGCCATGGTGTCTGGGATGACACCGCACAGCTCCTCTTGGCTTGTGTGTGTGCTAAAGGTTGCTCTGCACTCTGCAAAAACAGACTGGGTTGTGACCCCAGCCAAAATGTCCCTGTTGACGGAAGCTGTGCCTCCGTGGGCCCCCAAGATGACTGAATTTCAATGAGGCTTTATTCTTCAGAATGAAAGGTGCTGTCTAACGGTAAAATATTGTTCTATTAAATCCAGTCCATGGCAGATCCACTACTGAGGGCTATTGAGGCAAATAAGAGCAAGGTGATGGCAGTGTGTGGTCATAAAGTTGCAGTATTCAAAAATGTAGAAAAAGCAGGTTGTCAGATTTCAATAAAGCAGTCGAAATGAATAGATACATCTCAGAGCTGGTTGCTTCCTAGTGGGATGGAATTTGAATAATAATATCACACTTGAACCAGCATCGGGTTGGATTAATGGCTAGCACGGGCAGAGCACTACTAGGGTGAAGCTGCGGCAGCGGCGGCACTACTGTAGGTGTTACTAATGACACAGAGCAGTCCTTCTGCTTGTTTGCACACAGAATGAAAAAACTAGGGGAGGAGGAATCTGGGAATTATTGCTTTAAGCTGCAATTTTCAACAAAGAAATCTTGCCATTCCAAACTGTCTAGACCTTTAAAAATAAAAGATGTGCAGTATTTACAATGCTCTTCAGTATTCATGAGGCTTTGCTGCATGTTGTAAGGCGAGATGAAAACAATACTCAGTAGATTTTCATAAGTGACACGCAACTGTAAGATTGATAGATGATGTGGATTTAATGTATGTGGAGTTCAGCGCCAACATAAAAGCTGTGATGTACCCAAACACTGGGTTTATTAAATCCCTGTTTCTTTAAATGATCATCCAAAGCCTTTCACCACTTTCTTCTACCATAAAATAAAGAAAAGAAGGTAGGAAAAGAGAGAGGAAGGAGAGGGGATAAAAAGAGGGGGGGGATTCCCCGAGTTTTTGTAGAGAATTACAATATCGGAACTGAAAGAGACAAATATTTAGACATTCTCTCTGCATAGAGATTAATGTGAGAGTCAGAAATACATGGAATCCACTTAAATTGATGTGATTTAGTTATGAATGGTTAAACATAAGTATTCTCTGTCAAATGCCAAAACCTATTGTATTAACTCTTTCCTCACCGCAGCCCTCCTGTAGAGCCTCCTAAATCAACCTAATTCTTCTTAGAGCGCAGGGACCCTCTCTCCCAGTTCTCTCTGTGGCAAGGCCAGAGGAGAACAGGAAATCCCTAATTCTGCTCCAGGCGAAGACTTGACGAATACATCAGCTGGGTAGGCAGCAGCTCCTGCCCCCTGCCACCAGGGCTAGAGCCGCTCAAAGCAGGAGAGCTGCAGTAGGGGCAAGGCCCAGCAAACTGTCCTCCATCAGCATCAGCCAGGGGAATTGGGGACGGGCTGGCTGGCTTGCCAGGGCCAGCCTTTGCTTCTCACCCTCTCCAGTCCTGCTGGGACCCATAAATCAGCTGCTGGAGCTGCTGTCCTCACCAGCTGGTTCCCGTGCACCTTTGCTAATGTGAAACAGCATTTCACCCTTAATCTGGCACCAAGTAGATTATTTCCTCTTTCATTCCAAGTTCACACACCAGGCTGCATCCTTATGAATTAGGATTTACACAGTGCCCCAAATCCTTTTAAAACAATTTCTGAGGTGCTTCATTTCTGCTGTCTTGGTGTACAGGGGTTCAACACACACCCCCTCCTTGATAGCATCCGTGAGTAACATTTTCTGCTGTGCATTTACAGCACTTTTTAGCAAAGGTGTATTTGCTTCTTAGTGGAACATTTCACTTAGTTTCAGGGTCATTTCCTGTGACAGCTGGATGTCTGTCTTCCTTATCACCTCAAGATTTAGCAAAATGATATAATTAGTATCGGTGTGCTCCTTAACCCAGCCAGCTGCGCTGGAAAAGCAGGCCATTTTAGCTCAGTTGAAAGGAGCAAATCTCATCCACGCTGAAATCAGGCTTTTTGTTTTAAATCATATTTGCCATTTTATTTTCCTTTAAAGCCAGGAGATTGCCGTTATGTTTATTCCTTGGCGTGAACCACTTGCTCTGGACAGGTTAGTGACCATCATTTTGATACTGATTTCCTGTGATGCCCAGTGGAGTTACAAAGGCTGCCGGACTGTGCCACGTCCCGGGAGCTGCAGCCAGGAAACCTGGTCTGTACCAGGGCCTGATGCTGGATACAGCTGAAATCAGCTTATATCAGCTCTTCTTCCTGTACGTCTGAATCAGTTATTTTTCAGATACCTTTCTATTTCCAAACTAGAATATAGATTTTGGTTCTTTTCCTCCCTACTTATTCTTTTCCTTAAAAAGAAAAAAATAAAGTGAAAGGCTATTTTTCCTAAGGAAAAGTTTGCAATTTTAATCACTTCAGTAATATTTTTCTACTAATAAACTCTATAAATGCTATACTGGCATTATTTATTTATTTATTTATTTATTTTCTAATGCAGAGGTAGAATTTAAAACAAAAGCCAAAGAAGAGGAGAGAAAAATGGAAGGGAAAGCAGTAGAGCCATATTTTTTTGAGCTTATAAGCAAGCTAATATATGTGACTTTGTTCACTCCCCTTTAGTTGCTTCTAAATATCTTAGCAAATTGTTTGCAATAGGAAAGTTTATTGGAAAAATAAATTTCAGCAAATACTCATGTAAAAGAAATTGCAAATCCAATATGACAGCACATTTGTGCGAAAAATTTAAAACTGAGGTGTGTATTCAGGCAATCAGGGCAAAGAAACTTCTGTGTGCCTGGTTCAAGATTCTAGACTCGTGAACCTGCCTCAAAGTGCTCGTGACAACGTGATACATTAAGAATCATGAGCAGAAAACATTTTGAGTTATCAGTGTTATACTGAAAGAAATATTTAAATGGCCTGGAAGGAGTTGAAGCTCATCAAATAATTTTTACAGTGTATTTCTGAGTGCTCACACTTTGTAAAGTCCTTCAGTTTTCTACATAGATCAGAAAGCGTTTTCTCATACATGTAATCAGCTGGGGAAAGGGAGGGAGTAGAGAAAACGGATAAGACCCAGCAAAGAGAACACAGGGAAGAATGGGAAATAATATATGCAAATAAAGGGTGCCTATTACAGTTGTTGTGCCTTCAGACATATTCCCAGTTGTGTTTTCTCAGCTGTTTCATGGAGCTGTTCCGTCTTATTCATAGGAGGTGCTTTCTTTTACCTACAACAACCTGCTTAGTGCTGCTTGTCCTCTTTTTGTTTTGTTTGGTTTTGTTTTGATAATTGAGTTTTTCCAAGTGTGAAATCCCAATATTTTCTTTAAACTAGGAGGATTAAATGCTTGAGGGACTCAAAGAATTTTAACAAATTGGAAAGATTCAGGAAAGGAACAAAACATGGAGAAGTTGGGAGTTCATTCACCCCTGCCTCCAGCTAACATGAGCCATGAACTTGTCAAGTCTGTGACTTTTTTTTAAAGACTTAAGTGCAGAGAGGAAGCATTAACATGCATATCTAGACCTTCCCCTCTCTACTTCTATTTTTTCCTTTCTGCTTCTATATTTTTTCCTTTATCCCTCTTTTCTCTTCTCACCTGTTTATCATGGGTTTAAAAAAAATGTTTAGATGAAGCCTTTTTCAAATAGCCAAGTTGCTCCCACCTCAAGCTGAGTGTGTTTTGTGCCAAGCTCACTCCACCCTTTCAGGCAGCTTTGTAAGGTGCTTGTGAGGTGCAGCACAGGCTGACCCCGAAAGTCCCCCCATTTGGGTATTCGTTTGTTGCATTTACAGCCAGAAAATGGGTGCTGCCCACAACACACGTGCATTGCCACATGCATTTCTTTGTCTTTCAATCAGTCTTCCTCATGTAGAGGTGGGACTCACCAGTGCAGTTACAGATGGCACTATCTGGTACCATCACTTCACCCCAATAGGTTTTATCCTGTCCTTTAACATCATCTCTGCACTGCTGGCCTTTCATGCATCTTCTTGGAAGCTGATATTTCATTTCTTCTCCCATTTTTTGTGCAATACTAAATGTATCACAGGAGTACTCTGTATCTGTTTTGAAAGGTAAAGATGAAGTCTATGCTTTGGGGAAGTAAAGAAGAGAAGTGTGTGGCTGCTGTGTTCGCAGACACCGGGTCATGCGTCTCTGTAGCCTCCAGTCTCTATGGGAGCATGCAGGAGTGTGGGATTAGACGTTTATTTCCTTTTCTTGGCCCAAGATTCAGAGGATTTCAGTTTGTTTCTCACCCCTGCCATAAATTTAGAAGCCTTAGATGGAAGATCTAAGCACCTTTCTGTCACAGGCATATCAGGACATACAAACCTACTCCCTTTCTATAAACTCATTAAGCCCTGTTTTCTGCTTGGCCCCCAAACAAGCCCCTGGTATTTCTCAGTGCCACAGTTCTCCTGTACAGTGGAGACTGTTGCCCTTTCTTTGTGTTTTTGTTTGTTTTGTTTTGTTTTGGTTTGGTTTGGTTTTTTGAAGAATGGCATCTCTCTATCCAGTGCCAGTAATAAGATGAAATTAAGAATAGGTATCAAAAAAAGAAATAACAAGGAGGTTAAGACCAGTGTTTATTGGGTCTGCTTTTCCAGTGCAGGGCTGTGGCAAGTGCACATCCGAGTGTTTTCCTGTGGAGGTAACCTATCATGGATGCAGCTTGAACTTTTATTTGTAATTTTCAAGAGGCTTCCAGACTGGTGTGTTCCCTACACTGAGGTGACTACTTTGAGTTCGCTTTTTTAATTAAGGTTCTGTATTGTAACTAGTCAATGTACATTATTGGGAGAATGAATGTCAATGCCAGTGCTTTTTCTTTCTCTCCTTTATCTTTGTCAATGATTCAAAGACATGATTTATGGTTAGTCTCCGTCTTTCAGGATCATCCATCAAGCGCTGGTTTCACTACAGGGCTCGAAGTTGTAAATCATGCAGAAAGGCTGTCACTCATCTCATTTAACCCTTTAAACACAGGGATGGAAGAGGAGGGCTCTTAGCAGAGCTGTAAGAAATAGCAATGAAATAGCTATACAGTTGATGAAGTTAGACTTATCTATACAATTAATTGTTCTCTGTAATGCAATTATTATAAAGGTCAATAAAAAAAAACAGAGCATGACTCCGCCCTCCAAGTTCATTGTGAGAACCTGGAGGCCTTCCCAGCTCCATAAAATATGGCACTTTTTTGTTTTCTCTTTTGAGCAGATTTTTTAATGTCCATTACAGCCATGGTGAGCTGAGATTCACTTTAGAATCAATCATATCAATCATGGGCTACTTCTGATCACGACCTTGCAGTGACTAAAGAAGTGCAAAGGCCCATTAACAGCTGCTATTTTTGGCTTTTTGGCTTTGTAAATTAACAGCTCTTCTTTTTCTCTACTCCACCCCTCCCTTTCTTTTTTATTTTTTTATATATATTTTTTTGTTTCATTTCTTCCTCTTTTTGGACAGGAAGACAGCAAAAAATGAAATGTGTAAGTGGCATGGGAGCTTCCACACTTAGCCTTGTCTCGCAGGCTTGAGGACTGGTGACAGCTTTGGCCAAGTGGCTGATTGCCTCTCCGCGTGCTCCCCTGCCAGCCTGGGCCCTGCTCCCAGGTCACATTAAGCTCTAACTTTGCAGACAATACCTCTACCTGCTCTGAGCACAAAGCCAGGGAGACTGGCATTAAATAATGAGGCGTCTTTCTTTTTTATCTTGCCATTTTATTCATTTATTTTTGGTTCAAAGTGTCGGAAATTGGTAATGGAGGGTTATTAATGAAAAATATATGTTTGGGGTCTATTTGTTTAGATTCTGCAGTGACTTGATGGCAATTTTATCCCTGAATTATGTATGGCTCTGTTTT
Organism: Aythya ferina; assembly: GCF_964211825.1. NCBI lineage: Eukaryota > Metazoa > Chordata > Aves > Anseriformes > Anatidae > Aythya > Aythya ferina. The sequence continues at coordinate 7,322,920 of NC_140315.1, read as the reverse complement.
GCCTAGGCAAGCTGATACAAACAACAAATATAGTTAGAAAAAGATATATCAGTAAATAAACTGAAAGGTTGTAAAATATGAATGTTTATCATCCAGACGGTGCTGCTTCTCTTCTTTTTTACATGAACTCTACTTGAGATGGTATATAGGAGCTTGGGACTTCTTCTGTTCCAGTAATCTCTGCAGCTTGTCACAAAAACAAATGACACCAGAGGGAACCTTGTCTTACACTGTATTCCTTTGCATGAACCTCAGTCTTCTTAAGGTGCTCATAATTTAAATTTATATCTTGATTTATTGGAAGATGAGATCCTACCCTTACAGACCAACGCTCCTTTTAACCTGGGCTCCTCTTCTTTTTCATTTCAGTAGTTGGCACCTGCTCACCTAACTCCAGGTGAATGGGAAACGCAGAGTACGCAGGGGGACGCACCCATGTGAGCGTGCAGAGGGCAGGCAGCATCCGTCCTGCTGGCAGGGCAGAACAAGCTGCAGCCTTCCCACTCCCTGTGTTAGCCCTCTGTGCACAGAACTAATTCCTGCTGTAAAGAATAACACCTGCCACTGCTTTGTGAGCCTTGTCAATGAGCTGAATTTGTAAACAGAAGGGCTTTGCATCCTACAGGGTGCCCGGGCTGTCTACTGCAAATACCTTTGAGGGGAACAAAGGATAAAATGTTGAACCATCTGATGGGATTAAGAGAAACTTCTAATCCTCCAGATAGTAGATAAATTCTATTTTTTAAAAAATATTGTCCATTGCAACCATCATGATATATTAGCACTTGTTTTATTCTGGCCTAAAGTCTCATCCCACAGGGAACTCCAAGAATTTCTGCTGCTAAAATATAGTGTAGATGAAGTTATAATTTTAGCATCTCTCTGCAGTCTTAATTAACACTGTTCTTCTGATATAAAGCTATGGTGTCTAATTACCAAAGAGCTGTCAGAAAGTAACTTTAAAAACACTTGTGTCAAATAAGAGTTGGGAAGACTAGAAATATGTATTCAATTAGAAATGGATGGGGCCATCCACTGAATTAGAATGGATGGATTCTTTTGAAGTCTAGCAGTCAATATTGCTAGTAAGCCTTCTTCATAGTATTAGTGGTAATATCCCACTTATCCCACTTCACAAGATAAATTCCAGTTCCAGCTCTTCACCAAACATAGGTGATTTTTCTTCAGACAATATTTGGTTGGCTTGCTAGAGCAAATAATGGAGTATTTCCTACTTTTTTTTTTTTTTTTTTTTTTTTTTATCTAGCACATTTTGCAAGGTACTTGTAGTTTTAGATTTCAGTGTATTCCACATCCCAGAGTCAAATTATGGCCAAATCATCCATCTGTTTTACCTTCAGAAGCACACAGAAACTGCGCCGTACAAAGCCATTAGTTAACCTGCAGCACAGTCAGGAATCCACTTTGGGACTCAATCTTAGTTCCTGTTTTTTTCCTACTAAGCCTGTGTCACTGCCTCAGAAAGACTCATGCTTAAGACTCATGCTTAATCTGGTCCTTTGTTTGCCAGGAAGCCAGCAGAGTCTGTGCTTGTTCATTACATGTCTCGTTTGGGAAGCTCATGAACTGCAGCCAGGTTTCAATGACCACATCCCTAGTCACGACACCGTGAGTTAGCCAAGGGGGGGTGGCTCTTTTCAGGATATTTTACAGGTCTACCTGCTGAAAGGCCCTTTATCTGAAATTTGCATAAGGTTAAAAAAAAAGGGGGGGGTGAGGGGGAGAAGTAATATGATGAATGCTGACAGGTACATTTGCTACAATTGATTAAACACTTTTGCCATCCTTACGATTTCCTTTCACCCGCCTCATGTCGTGCCAGAAAGAGAGGTGTGAGTGACTTTGTCATTGACATTAAACAGTTGTATATACTTCTAGCTGCAAAATGCTATCCCCAGAGTTTGTTTACTCGATCTGTATTTCCAATCAGTGCAGAAGGTTTACTAAAGCAGTTCATTACTGATTTATTTATGATGTATTTAGATAGCAAATATGGTTCTGTCAGCAGTTGCTGGCTAAACAGTGTTGACAGACATTAATAGCATATGGTATAGGAATGGAATTATGATCTTTAAGAGTCTTTGTGTCTCAACATACATTTACAGTTTGCATTTTTCTTAGGTAGAGAGACAGAGAACTTCCAAACAAGAAAACAGTGTTTCTTTTTCATTTTGTAACCTTTGGGGTTTGTTGGTGGTGACATTAAAATCTTCTGTGCCTGTTTAGCTGTTCAATTTAATGGAAGACAAATTCTCCCAAAGGTTTAATTTACTCTCACAAACTGAAATCACTGCATTCTCACCATGGGAAATGGCCTTAATTTTCCCAGCCTTCAGTATACATCAAGCATATAATTCATTTCTCCCCCCCTCAATACTTCCCTCATTAGAAAACAAAGTTTTTGATATTTAAATGTTACATAGTTTAAGTTGAGAAACAGATCTTCTTAGCCCTGTAAAGTGCATTTGCAGGCATGATTGCTTCTCTCTGACAGCAATAGATTTATACAGGGTGGAACAGAAAAATACTTGAATTTTTGACCTTTAATTGTGTGCTCCCTCTAACACCAGCATTTTTACCAGTGTCAGGGAGAAAAAGTAAAAAATGTAGCTGCTCGTACAGAAGAGGAAGGAAGAACAGGTAGTGGTGAAATCACTTTGTGGCAGTTAATCCTGGTTGGGGAGACTAAATCTCGTTGGGAAAGGACTAGGGGGGAAGATGAATTTCATATGAGAGGTTGTCTCTCAATCACACGAGAACAAACAAATTGTGAACTAATAGGGGAAATCATTTTATCCTTCTTTTTAGGTTAATGACATCAGAGGAGGTGAGGTGGAAACGTACTGTTCAATTTCCAAAGTAATGGGCAATATTTTGCTTTCCATAAAATGGAGTTAATCCAAAACAAATTCTTTGCTGGAATTAGATTGCATTTCCATAAAGTTGGCTGGCCTCAGAGCTGTGCTTCAGAGCCACTGCTAACAAATATCTAAAGTTACCAGGTAAAAGAAAGGGAAGATAGGCTCTCCTGAAGAATTGTTCAAGGTGTGCTACTCATCAGGAGCAAGAGTTCTTTTGAGTAACAGCTACATGCATGATTATTATTTTTTTAATTACTGTTATTTTTGATACATTGCTACAAAGTTTAGGATGCAGGCACTTTCTACTTCCACCACTACTGGCAGAAACAAAAAAAGAAAAGAAAAAAAAAAAAAAAAGCATATATGTGCAAATATATATCCACCAGGCAAAAACAACATTAGCATCAAGGAGAGATTCTGTACAGAGTAAAATAAAATATTGAGCCAATTATTCATGTGCCTAATTGCATTTGCTTCAAAAGAACTGTAACAGTAAGTTTAACCTATTGCACATGGAAAAGTTAACGTGCCATTAACACCAGAAAAATTGTTAGGAATGATATCCCAGTGTGGGCAAGGCCCACTCTCGGTTAGAGTCAGCCTTGCCACATCAATGCATGAAGCTCGAGAGCCCCCAAGAGCTGGTTCAAATGAGCTGACCCTGTAGGAAGCCACCCTGAGAATGCCTTTCTGCCTCTTACGGGTTTGCTGCTCCTCCAGTCTCTGAGATGGTGGCTGCGGTGATGGCTGCTGACAGATCTGGCACATCCCAGCTGGGGCCTCTTGGACGAGGTCACTGGGGGGCGTCTCTGTCTGAGGAAAGGACTTCGAAGAAGGGCTGCTGGTGGGAGCTCAGCTGCCTCGGCTTGGAGTGTTGGCACTGTCTCTGGGCTGTGCTTATGGACCAGAGACATTAGGCAGTAAATGCGCTGCCAAGAGATTTAGTTTGTTTAAACTAAATTTCTTTGAGGGAACAGGAAAGATGGCCAGTTTTTCTGCTTCTTCTCCCAGTGAGTGTCCAAGGAGCCTTGTTCATAAGGGGCAGAGTATTTAAACGCAGTGATTTCTTAAATAACAGGTAAAAAGCAGTTTCAGTCTTTCTGAATCTTAGTTCAAACGTTTTTTTTTCTCTTTGTGTGAAAGATTTTAACCAGTATAAGGAAAATACTGCACAGAAGGAGCAATGAACTGGCAGTACGACACATGTTGAAAATTTTCCTTTGCATTTTTTAATACAGACTAGTCAAATTCCAGCTGTGCCTTGGTGGATGTATACAGTAATTAGCCCATGTAGATAAGGCAAACTGGTACTTGTTCAAGACAACGCTTGTGCAGGTACTAGCTAGATGTAAGATGTGCTTTGCGTTCCTTTAAATTTTAGAATAGATTCAAAAGAGTATTAAAAATACATACTGTAAGTTGGTTGTTTGTTGTTGGGTTTTGTTGTTTTTGTTGTTTTGTTGTTGTTTTTATTGTTGGATTAATATTTATTTATTTATTTTTGGTAGAAAGAGAATGAGAATCAGCCAGTAAAGGGAGTTATTGTTTGGATTTGAATCAGTGAATAAACTGGAAGTGTTTAGACAGTCTGTAATGAGGTGTTGTTGGCCTCTGGTCTGTAATAAATGCTTCAATTTTATAGCTCCAAATCAACTTTACCCATAAAATCTCAAAGGACTTTCTCTATTTAACATATCAGCTAGGACTTAGTGTCCATAGCCAGTATATCCTCATGTAGTATCAAAGAGCTGAGCAGATCTATGAGCATATAACTCCCACTGATCAAAAACATTTGGGAGGTTTTAATTACACAGTATCTATACTTAGCCCAAAATCTGAGTTAGATAATGTACACAGGACAGGATTTTTATTATTATTATTTTTTTAATCTATTTATTTATTTTGTCGTTACTTATTTGATTATTGATAGCATAAGGATTTTACTGGTGTGAAGACCAATCTTCAATAAAATTATTTAGTTCTGTTCAAGAAGTAGTCAAGTGAATGTGTGAGTTACTCATTTCATTAAAATGTTCAACATTTCTCCATTTCAACTACCTTTATCCCTGCCCATTTACCAGTCTGTATTGTTATATGATTTCAGTCCTTGCTTCAGCAGGTCTTAATCTAAACATAAATGCAGATCCCGTAACACACTCTTACAATATAAACATGGTTTGAAAGTGGATGTAAATGTAATGTGCAAAGCCCTTCGTAATGCTTCATTTTCTAAGTGCTCTCTGCATCCATTTCCACCACAACTTTAAGAAAGTAAACTGTGTTGTGTTTTTTTTTTCTTACTCATTCCTTCTGAATGACTCAATAATAATCCTGCTCCATTTATTCTCCCGAATCCCAGTAGGGTTTCGAGGCAAAACATTATACGTGGATTCACCTGCTGTCATTGAGGTTAAAGCCTTGTTCATGTTTAAGGAAAACCTCTTGGTCTGATTTCTGCTCTGCACTTGTTCCATTTGATTTATCTTCTGCTGTTCATAGTTTCACTGATCACTTTCTTATTACTTTTACACTTCCATCCATTTCAGTTTTGTACTCCTTTTCAAGCGATTTCTTATACCGCCCCTGCCACCTGCTCCCACCTGATGAATTGTCTGCTCAAACTGTTGATCTTGACCTGGCATGGTCTCTTCCACAGAAAATAAATGATGCCACACAGACATATAATGATGCCTTAATAAACATCCCAGGTACATTTGCTCCTCTGCAGAAGTGCAGAGCTTGAAAGGTGGTGTCCCAATTGCATGCTGATGCCTGGGAGGCAGTGAAAGGGAAGAGGCAGGAATTCAAACAAAAATGGAGAAGTTTTGCTCTCTGTGTGCACAACTGAAAATTTCCTGGACCTTTTTTTTCTAATCTCTTGTCTGTATTTGTGCTTGCGATCACTAGAAACAACAATAAATATCTTTTAATTCTTAGAAGAAAAAAAAAATGTTTTTTTTTATTATTATTATTATTTATTTATTTATTCTTTTAATCCTTGGGCTTGTCTGCAGCAGCAAGCCATTTCTCAGAAAGTATTAGGAGTAATTTGGTAGAGGTCAGATGCCCTCTGTTGTTTCTCTGTCCAAGTCTGAGTGAGGTCCTCGAAAAAAAATGCAGACAAGTTTATAAAGTTTTATTGTTGTGTTACAGAGCTGGAGAAAAGAGACGGTTTAGCCACTCTTTCAGCTCTTTCAGGATGTTACAGGCTGGATTTTTGATCCACTAGCCTGCTTTGTGAATTCCTGCAGGCCTTAAATACAGTTATGATAGGTATAATATATAGCTTTTTTGTACCCAGTGAGGTCTGCACTTCAGCAGTGGTTGCATCACAATACCTGTGCTGAAGAAGTTGTTTCTGTCATTAAATGACCTTTCTGATCATTGGATTTATTTATTTATTTATTTCACCATAATTCATATTTGTTATTTCTCGCTGAGATTCAGGAAAAGCTGGTTCTGTGCAGCTGCAGCCTCCTGTTGTTCCTGCCTGTTTTTTTACACTTTGTCCCATACGATAAATTTCAGTTATCACTTAGGACGGGCAGGAAAACAACACTGAAACTGGTGATTATGATCTGTAAATGATCTGTGTACTGGCTCTGGATCTAAGCCCTTTCTTAGCTCATTTGAGACATCAGTTAAAAGAACACAGCTTAATATTTGTATTTCAATCATTTTTCTTTTTTCTTTTTCTTTGAAATTTCCATTATTTTAATAGTCTTGATAGATACTTGGAAACTAGATTTATTTTCCATATCAGTTGGAAACTTATCCTTTTGACAAGGGTTGGTTTGTTTTGCTGAAGTTTCTTGCAGACTGAAACCAACAGTACTAATTTTAATACTGTTAATTTTTAACATTTTTACTATTAATAAGTCTTCTTACCTGCCAGGAGACAGATATGGGCAGCATTCAGACAGTGGGGCAGCATCCCAAACTGCATGGACAGAGAAGAGAAAGCACAAGAGGGCATCAAAAATGGAAGCTTTTTGGGACGGGAAGACTCTTGTTCCATGCAAGCAAAAGATTTCTGTAGGGCAGTATTGGTGTTGTGGGCAGTACATTAACAAAAGTACAAAGATAATAATAAAGCTGCAGCTTTTTTAGAGCTGCACCCTCTTGAGAGTGATAAGGAACAGTTCTCCTAAAATTCCTGGTAAGAATAGTTGCAAGTTCATGCTGCCAAAGTCAGCACCAGCACACCTGCGATCATGCCTCGTGCAGAGGGAATATTTCAGGCATGACCTTAAAAGAAGTCAGCTGCAGCTCTGGAACAGATTTCGCTGGATCAAAGATTGGTTCTTATCACAGCGGCCGCTGCCTCCTCATTGTTGGCTGCAATGAGAAGTGAAAAGCAGGATCAGGCCCTCTGTGTGTGCCCCTCTCTCTCCCCCACCCCAATAAGTAAAGAAATATCTGGACATTGTGTGTGTGGATGCAAATATATATAGTGTATGTTAAATATTCTTTTGAGCATCTTGTTTAGGTCGCTCTCATCCTGACAAAAGGGTAAGGGATGAAAAAGAAATGTGGACTAAAGCCCCACTCTGAGCCAGATAGTGGCAGTGGCAGGAGGAAAGCCTTCTCTCTAACAAAACTGCTTACCTGTGAGCTCTGCTCTCTTCCAGAATTCGCTCTGCAGAGCAAATTCTGGCTGCTGTATGTGATTCGGGAGCGGTGTTGTGCATGTACGGGCTGAGTGTTCGAAGGAGATATTTTGACCTTTCTCATCTCTGACTGGTGTTGTAAAGATGGAGTTTTGTAGAGCAGAGATTTTGTGACAGAGTAATAATAAGAAGGAATCTGACTGCCAGTTGCTCATTACTGGATCTCTTTTAAATGCCAGAACCTTCTATGTTTGCCTTCAAACAACACTGAACACCTAAATCACCATAGTAAACAGATATAGAAAGAGACAGAAAGGTTAAAAGTGTACTCATAATCTCTTGCTTTTTCTCCTAAACATGTTTGATAGCAATATTGTTTCTTAAAAACAATATGACCTCATTTGTAAAGCAATATTCATGCTAAGCTAGTCAGCTGTTAAATATACCCGGCACTGTGCATTATGATGAAGCTAAACCAGAATTTCAATTATTTTCTGGACACATTTAAAATTATAATACTTTACTGGGTTAGTGTTATAGTTCATCCAAATTACTCACAAAGTATCATATCAATCTCTTGCAACTGCTTATTGCTTACATATCGGAGAAGTTAGTCAAAGTAAGCTGCTGCCTGGGGTAATGACCTTCATGCTGCCTTAGTGCTTTGATGGTTATGTGGCTATAAGTGCAAGGATGTCTAATGGTCAAAAGTCAATGTTTGTTGGCCATAATATTTGTCACAAAAGAAACAGACTATTCATTTGGACCAGCATTTGTAACAGTATGTTCCTGAAAGGAAAATAAAGAGGGAAATAAAACACTTGATGGTCTGTGTACACTTCACTAGTGTCCCTCTTACACTAAAACCCAGCAAATAAAAATTCACACTTCAAATCTCCTTGCAGTTTTTTCATTGCCTGGAATGAAAGATCAAAATGAAGCAAGTCGATGAGGAGGATATATTTCTTTATACCCTCACTTTATACTTACATACCTTATCTAAAGAGATGTTAAGAGACTAATGATGTTGCCGCCATGGTTTAACCAGCTATGAGTAAGCAGAGCAGATTTATGAATATTACCGACGAGCATGGCTTAAAGCAGATCTCACCAGGGCTTCAATATGCCCGTGTATCCAAAGGGAAAATCAAAAGGCCCACTGCTCTGTAGACAAATGTTGTAATAATAGCGTACTTTTCAAGCTATATTAATATTTTTAAAATATAGGCTGTAATATTAAGTCCTAGTCAACAAGTTATTGCAAGGAGCTTACATTTTATGCAGCATCTTCAGCTGCACATGAATTCTGTACTTTAATAAATATATATAGGAAATGCTGGTAGCTTCATCTGTACCCATCACTGGCTCGTGAAGATGAGTACCAAGTAGATCAGGATTTTCAGCTCACCATTAAAATGTGATGCACTTCTCAGTGAGCTCCAGCAACATTTGTACAAGAAGTAGCATTCTGCAGCCCAACAGGTAGGGAAGCTGGAATTTTGAAGAGAAAATGGATGTCCATGGGGATCATCAGTAAAAACATCTGAACTTTGAACTGACCCTGTATGAGTTTACAGGCGCCACTTCAGTAGTCAGGGACATGTCCTGGAGTTACTGTGGCTGAGCTTTTCTCTTAACCCCTTCCTCCGGCAGATTTTCTGTCAAGGTTGACTCACTCAATCCTTAGTCCTTTTACCAAAATCTGGCGGATATTGTTTACACATAAATAGCTGATTATTAAGTAATTATGGCGGTGAAGCATCATGATTGCATAACCTCTCTGTATGGCAAACAAATGAATGCACTCTTGCCCCAAATGGGACAAACTTAAATGTTCAAGAGCTTTCTTGAATTGAGGCTTAAAGTCTTCTGCATGAAAGTGGGTTTTCTATTATATTTAGCTAAGCTGGTCTGTTTTGATTTGGAGGGGCCAAGAAATAAGCAGCCTTTTAAAAATAATAATCAAATAATTTGTCTCTCACATAGTGCCATTCAATACACTGAAGAAGCGTTAGTTGTTAACAGAAACAGTAATTTCCCGCAGTAGCAGAACATACCTAAACTAATGAAAACAACTGTGTGAAGGGCTAGTACTTCAAGATTTTTACACATTGAATATAGTAATGAAAAGGAATATGATTATATGGATCTATTTTTAGAATAAACATTGTGCTTTCATACAAAGAATTCTTCACTCTGATCAAGAGTCTTTCAGGGGAAGTGTTGATCTTCCCCTGGTTTATTACATTTAATACATCCAGCTTCAAGTTTATCCTGCATACATTTAAGCCAGGGCCCAACTCTTTTCAAGGGGAATAAGTTATGAAGAAATGCTGTCCATGAGATAAGCCATGGATTCAAAAGAAATGAACCAAATATATATATATATATATAAATATTATTATTATCATTTTAGGATAAAAAACAAGTCTCCATAAACACACTCCTCAGCTTCTTTCTATTTATAATTGTATTTAATATAAATGTACTTCATTACTGGAGAGCAGTCTTCATGGCCATACAATAGCAAACAAATTCTTCAGAAGCATCTTTAATTATTCATTTGGCTGTACTATATTTTATGCTACTTTTCATAAATGTTAATCTTTATTATTGCCCTACCAGGAAAAAAAAAAAAAAAAAAAAAAGGAAAGAAAGAAAGAAATACTTGTTATTAAATGACCTATCAGGCTGACATGGATAAATGTTGGTAGCTATTTAATTGTTTCCCATCTGCAGTTTTATACAGTTTCTATCAAACTGAAGGGTAATTTTTTTAGTAGCTGCTTATTTTAAATGTACAAAACCCTTGTGTGTAATTCCATTAGCTGCCCTACAGCATTGCAATCTACAGTTTCCCTGAGGCTGTTGTGAAATATTGATGAAATCCTTGCTTTTGTGGCTTCCTCTGATACACTAAACATTTGTCTGATGTTAGTTGAACTTGAATGGATCTGTTCAGAGTTATATCAGTAGTGACTTCAAAGGCTGTAAGGCTGTTACAGTTTTTTTTTACAAACTGAAGTTTCAAAGCCTTACCATGTGGTACTTTAAAAAAACAAAGTTCATATCAAATGAACCAAAGTGCTAGCAATACACTGGTAAGACTCATTACAATTTCAATTTATACATATATACATATATATATATTTAATTCTGATTGGTAGCTCATCCCATTTAAAGAAATTTAGATTGGTGTTTAGGGGAACCCAGGATAATGAAAGAGGAAAAACATAATTTGAAACATGGGTTTTAAATGAGGTAATCCATAAATTTACAGAGCCACTATGCTGTTTTCCACAACAATAAATAGGACAGGAGAACACTAAAGAAAGGCACAGAGAGACAAAAGTTACAGACTTTTGTTTTCTTAGGTAAAGTGATTTATAGTAGTGCAATTAAAATGACTAGTGAGGAAAATATATTTACTGCTACTCTGTTCCTCTAATTGTTCAGGACAAAACTGCGTTCTGGAAAGCCCCCTTTGTGTCTAGTAACAATTACATGCAATTCATATTGGTGTCGTGGTGTTGCAATGACTCCCTGGTATGTGTCTAAAACCTTGCCCAGTGAGGCCAGGACAAGGATTTCCCAGGTGGATGTGCCAGCCGTGGCCAGGCGGTGGGTCTTGTGTTTGTGCACAGCAAGTGGCCATGAAGGTACAGCACTTTGCATTCAAATTATGCTAGGAGTCATAATTTTCATAACAAGCAAATTTGGCGAAATTACAATCTGGAGAATATCAAACACATTCAGCTGATTGAAATAATAAAATTGCAAGTTCCAAGGCCCTGTAGAAAATAGCAAACAAAGATGCTTTTAACCAAATGCAAATTATTCACTTATACTGTAAAGCCTTCATGTGAGGGACCAAATATATTGGCTCAGCATGTGGTTCCATCCGTTTCTAGAGCAGCTAGCACCCGGCCACTCAGCCCCTCAGACTGGCTGAATGCAGGGCAAGGCAAGTGGGACTGAAGGTGTTTTTTTAATCAGTGCAATCACTGACTATGCAAACAACTTCGTCCTTAAGGAGAAATTTTTGAAAATTTTCAGGAAAAACTCCACAGTCATTCTTTCCTCTCCATGGATTCAGTTCAGCAGAATGCATCAGCTCACCTCTTTTTCTTTTTCTTTTTTTTTTTTTTTTTTCTTTCCAGCCTTCCTTTTGTTTGTTTCTTTTCTTGTCTTATTATTGGTTTTGCTTCACATTTACAGGTAGCTCGCAAACCAGTTCACTGCACATATGCTTCCAGCCACTGATCATTTTCATTTGTCTCATGACTGTGTAGGACGCAATGTACAAAAGACATAATCTTTTCTCCTTTGTGCTGCTAAAAGTCCCACTGAAGCTAGCGGGTATTTTGCCTTCTTAACTAGTAGGAAATTGGACATTTAATAGAAAACTTTATAATACAACTCTAATTAGAGTACAAAAAAATGAAAGCCCCAAATTACTTCATTTCAGCATCATATATAAATAATGGTTATGGCTCCATGGAGTTGTCTTTGTGTGTTAAAATTCAGTTATGGCAGAAGCCACTCCAAGAGGGGCTGGAGCTGTATTTCCTTGCTCCTCATCGGCAGTGCTTTGCAAGCATGTCACCACAGAGGTTGTTTCTATCCTCCAGCAGTTGCTGCTAGTGCATCTTTTTTTTTTTTTTTTCCTCCTCTGCAAGAGATGCAAATTTATGCACAAGCTGTTTTAACTATTTTACAAACAGAGTTCTAAAAATGTTCTAAAAAAAAAAAAAGGCAAAATAAATAAATAAAAAGTAATAAAAAGTATAGAGGCAAAATGTGCAAATACTTTCCTATTATCCAAAATAGTTAGCAGGCTAGACAGTTGAGCATGTTCAACATTGTCTGGGGTTTGAGGAAAGTCTAAAACCTTCCTCAGGATGCTGAAGCACAGGCCTTTAGGAATAAACCTCACACTGCCAGGACATTTAGACCAGATGACAGACTCATTTCATCTCTGACACCCATGATTCAGAGACAGACTCTCTGCTCCCTCCACAGTGAGAATGGTAACCTTTCTCTGTGTTTTCTTTCCATATGGCAGAACTTATCAGGAAGTTAGGTCCTTGGTGCAGAAATTTTTAACATAGTCTAAAATATTCTAAAATTATATCATTTACTCTCGTATCACAAATTTCATGTTTTGAGAGTTCTTTCCATGGAATTCCATCACATTTCCAGACTGCTGCATTGCTTTTAGTCCTGTTAAATTCCAAAATGCCTTTGATATAAGAGTTATGCAGTTGAGTAGGGATTTTTTTCCCCTTCAGTTGCCAATTTATCTCTTCAGTTGATTTTCAAACTGTGATGAATCTACGGCAATGAACTTCTACAAAGAGCCAGGTTAAGATTTGTCTTTGAGTAGCTAATGTAGTTAGACATTTTTGAGAAAAAGGAATGAGAAGTGGTCATTATCCATTATCTGCATGAAATATTTCAGAGAAAGAAACAGCTTTTGCCAAACACAAAAAGATGTTTGAGTTGAAGCCAGACAAGAAGGAAACAAGATCACCTTATAGCACTGTGAGATTGCTCTACTAATGATGTTATTTCAAGTGAAACTGGAATATATATATGAAGAAGTGCAGATGGTGCATGGGTTTTACATGGATTAGCAGTGTTGTTCTGGACAATGATTCACTGTCCCTTCTCTTGGCAGAAAATAAATTTTCCAGTCTTGGAAAGAAACATATATATATATAAATGTTTCTTTATGTGGAAAAAGAGCAAATTTGATTGAAAATAACATCCACTGGTGGAAAAGTTAACAGTAAAATTTAACACTTTAAAAAAGAAAGACGTGTTCACACTCTAAAGTTTAAGTTCAGAAGTGACGTATAACATGGTGCAAATTATGGCAACTCTGGGGTACAAGGGCCTGAAAGTCAGTTTTGGGTTCAACATCACTGGGAGCTTGGCTCAGGGCTGCCTATGTAGTATGGTCAAGATTTCAAGGTAAACATGATGGACTTTTAGACACTTAATTTAAAAAAAAAAAAATGCAGGTGTATTGACTAGACCTGTTTTCTTCTAGATACTTTGTAGAAATATTCCAGAAATATCTAGGAAAATGTACTCTTTTGAAGAATAAAGAATCAGCTGTTTACTGCACCCCTTGTCCTAGAGAAGTAGATTGCTTCAGTTACAATGAATCCAGTCACAAAGGCATGATGGGAAGTAAAAAAAAAAAAAAAAAAAAAAAAAAAAAAGTTAAAATATTTGAGAATTGCATTTATGGTTATTATCCATACGATAATATTATCCTTACTTATGTCATGATCTTGACATACACTGTCTTGGGATCAATCAGCACTAAAACCAAATACTGTATTTCCATTTAGGAAGCCAGAAATTGCTTCCATTCTATGTTCTGAAGCTCCTGGGCTTTGTCCAGGCTTCAAGATGGTGAAATTTCAGTCCCTTGCTTCTTTGGGACTGCACATTGCACATCTCCCATCTCTGACTGGGCCTGTTTAATATTGGTGGGAAAAATTCTCAGATGGGAAAAAGAGGAAGCATTCATCTGGTTACGGAGTTTGGATTTCTTTTACATATATATATATATATATTATTTTATTTTTTCCATAAGACAGCTATATATGATCAACTCAGAGGTTTGGAATGTCAGAATAAGCCTGGGGGAGAACTGGTGGGAAGAGAACAGGTCACTCAACAATTTATTATATGGACATCAGTATGACATGCAAAATTTATGCTACTTATTACAGACACTGCATTTAAAGCAAGTGGGTGTAAAGACTTAAGACACCCTTTATATAAGGCTTATAAAATAAATAATGCAAAATTGACTTACACTAATGTTATTTCTGTTAAATAGCTACATTAATTCATATCAAGCTTTACATGCAATGAAATCTTACTAAAAAAACACTGTTGGAAGGTGACAGGCATTTCTTGTACCCTAGGTTCTCTGCACAGAAGAGGTCTCCACTGTCCTTAAAATGCCCACAGCAACTTAAATCATTTAGATAAACAGGAATGATCTTAGAAGTAGGATACTGAAATGTGCTTTCAAAGCTGCCCAGAACCCTTAGATGTTATTAAAGTGGACCTGACTGATGATTTTGTGAAATTTTGACAATGCTTTCTAAAAAGTTATTTTACTGCTATCATAAGATTATTTCTGAATGTTATGCAGACAAAAAAAGAGGATTTCTCAGCACGAGTTACTCTTCTGTAAAGGTTATAGTAAACATGTCAATGCCTAATTAAGCAGAAAATTTTATCTGTATTGTGGGGGATGTGCAGCTGTCTGGTACTTCTGTTTTTTCTACTAAATCCATTTAGAAGGACAAAGGATATGGTGGAGAAGGAACTGCTCTATGTATCATCCAAAATAAAAAAAAAAAAACCTTCTGGTGAAAAATGGGTTAATAATATTCAAAGAGTTGGTGCTGAAATGGAGAATCAAATTTGCACTGACCCAAAACTGTGTGAATGCTATTTGTTGTCTGTTTTGTCTGATTCCTTCATTGAATTCCCTCCTTATTTTTGTTTTGCTGGGTGTAATATGCTTGGCACTGTGATACATCCTGGCAAGGGGCCAGTGCTGCTACCTACGCTGTGCAGTATCTCTAACACCGCGAGAACCATGTCAGTCCTGCTCATCAGTTCATGCTGCTTGTTTAACAAGGTTACTGCTCGTGACGTGCAGGAGTTTTGCTGCCTCCATGTCCCTCCGTTCTCCATGTCCCCCTGAAAAACATTTGAGCTTAGAAAGGGATACATGGAAAGTGTTATCTTGTTATCAGGGAAGACATTCAGGGTGGTGAGATAAATATTTTACTCTTAGTATTGTCTTTACTGTCTGATCATCTGTAAATGGGGCTACTAATATTTGCTGTACCCCAACATACTGCTAAAAGACTTGCTGGTTTAATATTTAACACAACATTTAATGTTACCTACTTTGCTGAAAGCATCTCCTGAAGTGCATAGCATTCCTCCCAAATATGATCATTATTTCCTCCTGTTAAGATGGTGTCCAGGTCCTTTGCTCTTAGCCACTACTGCTACCTATACCTCTGGTCATGAAGCTGCCTGGAGTAAGTCAAGCCCAGCTCTAAGCTGTTGGGATCTGCACAGGTCCTAAAACTATGGGAATGGTGTAGGAAAGATGGTTTGTGTGGGTCTCTTAGTACAGCACAGAGAGAGCCATTGTTTCCCTCTTTGTATGCTGCAGGTTAATCTAGGAAACTATTGTGGTTCATTTCTTTGGCTTGACCATAAACTCTTGTTAAAAGGGGTCTGATGCATTCCCAGTTCTTCTTAAATGCAAGTAGGTTGGAAAATTGAAAGATGAAAAAAATGTGAAAGGCCTCTTCTGTATGTTAACAAAAATGTTTCTAGTTTTTCTGCCCCTCCATTTGGATTTGCTGTAAGAATATAATTTGCACAAGATTATCAAATTCAGCATGTCAAAATAAGCCAGGTTTCAAAAAGCCATTCATTAGCTTTTCTTAGAAGTTGGGAAGGAATTGGATTTTAAACAAGTAACACTTTTAGGTTCATTTGCCTTGTTCTTTCTGAGCTTTTAACGTTATGATTTAGTCTTACCTCACAATTACAGCTAGTAGAGTTTTATTTTATTTTTGCCTTGTTACTTTTAAGGACAGCTTTAACTGGGGAGTTTTGGAGTTGTGGTTTTACAAAATTACCTGACACAAAAAGCTAGGTCTTCAGCATGCAAAGTACCCCTGCCGTGCAATCCCAAGGGTTAGCACCACAGTGTTGGCTCCTACCTGAAAGAGCACATCGAAGTATCTCCTGCAAAGACCTGTGCTTCTGAAATCAGTGCTTGGTTTTGATGAGTAGCTGTCTGTAACAGTGAATTGTTTCAACAGCTGCTTACATTGCGTGTAGCAGCTTTGCAATGGCTGTTAAAAAAATTACTCAAGAATCTTGTGAAAAAAAAAATGTCTGAACCAGTTCTACTGCTCCATCTCTTCTGGGAGTGAATTGTTGGTTGTGATGGATTGATGGGAATTTATACAGTGACTGCAATGGAGATGGTTCACCCTTAAGGATCCCCTTTTCTGATTCTTCAGTCTATTTCTACCTAGGTTATCTCCCATAATTTCAATAGAAGTACTACTGATGTAGGGCCAGGGGGAAAAAAAAATCCTTAATTAATTTAAAAATTTACAACTCTTATATTATCAAGTTCATTTTAGTTAATTACATAGTTCATTTGTCAAAGAAAATCATTCTGGATTTATTCTACTTTTCCAGTTTTACAGTTAACTTTGGTCTACCTCTGTCACATCTAAATACTCTTCTGTAACTTCCAAGGGTTCTTGCCCTGAAACATATGTATGTGTTTTTATCAAAGCACAATTTGCTTTTATGGCACACAGTACATTATTTTTACAAACAAAAGAGTTCCACTTAAGCCTATTAGTGCTTTCAAATGTTGTATTTTGACATTTAAATTATTTGTGTACGTTCTAAAGTGCTTTTTTTAGGTGATCAAATGGCAAAAGATTACTGTACCTAGATGATTCTATGAACCAGGAAGATTATGGCAGTTATTTTTCTTCTATTTCTTGCCAATTCTACCCTTCCTTTCACTGAGGCTAAAAACAATTTGATAGAATTGAAGCTTTTAGAATAAACTTTAAATTCTTACATATGAATTTTCCAACTGTCCCATTACAGGACAGTTAGAATTATAGTCCCATGACAGGAAAATTATTAACTCAGAATCTCTGGCAGTTATAAAGAATTATGATCATCTGCCAATAGAATGCAGCAACCTTCACAAAAAGAGACATCATTTGGCTTTTTTTCACTTCCAGAAGTAACAAGCAATAAAGTTGTAGATTAAAATGAAGTCCAGTAAAGAAAACACAGTGAAACTAGAAATCTTGAACTGTAGCATTCTCCTTTAGCAAGTTATTTCATATATTGACATTACATTTCAGGTTATGTCCAAGAGGAAGATTTAAAGGAAGAAGAAGATATAAAGGAGGAGGAAGAAGATGATGATGACAACAATTCAACTGCTCACCTCCAGGGCAGCAATGACACTGGCACGGATGAGGAACATGATGTGGGTCCTGAGCAGAAAGGGAACTTTAGTTACCAGAATTCCCCTGTCAGTCATATATCTAACCAGGATGCAGAAAATGAATCACTATTAAGTGATGGTAGTGACCACGTGACAGATATTAAAAGCATTTGCTCTAGAGAGCCACAGGATCCAAAAACCAGCACCCATCCCAAAGCCCAGAATGAAGCACACAACTGCATGGATAAAATGACAGCGGTCTATGCCAACATACTGTCAGACTCTTATTGGACAGGCTTAGGGCTGGGTTTCAAGTTGTCTAACTCTGAAAAGAGGAGTTGTGACAACAGAAATGGAGGGAACAAAGCTGATTTTGATTGGCACCAAGACGCACTGTCAAAAAGCTTACAACAGAATTTACCTTCCAGACCTGTCTCGAAACCCAACCTGTTCAGCTCCGTCCAGCTCTACAGGCAGAGCAGCAAAATGTGTGGAACTGTTTTCACAGGCGCCAGCAGGTTTCGGTGCCGGCAGTGCAGTGCTGCCTATGACACGCTGGTCGAACTAACAGTTCATATGAATGAAACAGGTCACTACCAAGATGACAACCACAAAAAGGACAAGCACAGACCTACCAGCTACTCAAAGCCTCGAAAAAGGGCTTTCCAGGACATGGACAAGGAAGATGCACAAAAAGTTCTGAAGTGTATGTTCTGTGGTGACTCCTTCGATTCCCTTCAAGATCTGAGCGTTCATATGATAAAAACAAAACATTACCAAAAAGTGCCTTTGAAGGAGCCGGTACCAACCATTTCTTCAAAAATGGTCACTCCAGCAAAGAAACGTGTGTTTGATGTTAACAGGCCTTGTTCCCCCGATTCCACAACGGGGTCTTTCTCAGATTCTTTTTCTCCGCAGAAGAACGCAAACCTGCAGTTGTCATCTAACAACCGCTATGGCTACCAGAATGGCGCCAGCTATACTTGGCAGTTTGAGGCCTGTAAATCCCAGATTTTGAAGTGTATGGAGTGTGGAAGCTCCCATGACACCTTGCAGCAGCTCACGACCCACATGATGGTTACTGGCCATTTCTTGAAAGTCACAAGTTCAGCTTCAAAGAAAGGAAAGCAACTTGTTCTGGATCCTCTAGCTGTGGAAAAAATGCAATCACTGTCTGAAGCACCAGCCAATGACAGCCCGGTTTCAAAATCAAACAGTAAATCATCTGCAGAATGCATAGCTCCCACTTCTGAAATAAAAAAAGAAAGTAAAAAAGATAAAACTGATGATGCAAACAAAGATGAGAAAGCAGTAAAAACTGAAGAGTATGAAGACACCCTTCAGAAACCACTGGATCCCACAATGAAATACCAGTACCTCAGAGAAGAAGATTTAGAAGATGGTTCAAAGGGTGGTGGGGACATTTTAAAGTCTTTGGAGAACACTGTCACAACAGCCATCAATAAAGCTCAGAATGGAGCACCCAGCTGGAGTGCATACCCCAGCATCCACGCAGCTTATCAGCTCTCAGAGGGAGCTAAGCCATCTTTGCCTGTGGGTTCCCAAGTACTGCAAATCAGGCCAACCATCACCAATAAGTTGAGGCCCATAGCTCCAAAGTGGAAGGTCATGCCTCTGGTCCCTATCTCAGCAAATGTGGCCCAGTGCACTCAAGTGAAGAAAGAAACTGATGACAAGGAGGAAGTACAAAAGGACTATGCTAAAGATGGCATCCAAGCGGAGCCTGCCTCACTCAGTCAGAGTGAAAGAGAACCTCCCCTCAAATCTGAAGTCTCTGTGGAGCCAAAAAAGACGGAACCATGCCCCTTGAAAGAAGAAGACAAAATTAAAGAAGATAGTGGAAAAGAAAAACCAGTCCTCAAGGAACCAACAGCAGCTTCTCTTAGCAATGGTTGTGCTGCTGCCAACCATTCATCTGAGCTGCCTTGTGTCAACCCTCTCAGTGCCCTGCAGTCAGTACTGAATAATCACTTGGGCAAAGCCACAGAGCCTTTACGGCCCCAATCCAACTCCAGCCCCAGCTCTAGCACAATTTCTATGTTCCACAAATCTAATCTAAATATGATGGAGAAGCCAGTGTTATCTCCTACTCCAACCCCACCAAAGCCTGCAAGTGTGTCCAGGCACTATTTGTTTGAAAACAATGATCAGCCTATTGACCTGACCAAATCTAAAGGCAAGAAAGCTGAGTCAGCTCAAGCACAATCCTGTACTTCTCCACCTCAAAAACATGCTCTGTCTGACATTGCTGACATGGTCAAAGTTCTTCCCAAAGCTACTACACCAAAACCTGCTGCATCTTCAAGGATCCCATCTATGAAATTGGAAATAGATGTCCGACGCTTTGAGGATGTCTCAACAGAAGTCTCCACTTTGCATAAAAGGAAGGGCAGACAGTCAAACTGGAACCCTCAGCATCTCCTCATTTTGCAGGCTCAATTTGCTTCCAGCCTCTTCCAGACATCTGAAGGTAAATATTTATTATCAGATCTAGGCCCACAGGAGCGTATGCAGATTTCAAAATTTACCGGACTGTCAATGACCACCATCAGCCATTGGTTGGCAAACGTCAAGTACCAACTTAGGAAAACCGGAGGAACAAAGTTTTTGAAAAACATGGACAAAGGGCATCCAGTCTTTTATTGCAGCGACTGTGCATCTCAATTTCGAACCCCATCTACTTACATTAGCCACTTAGAATCTCATCTAGGTTTCCAAATGAAAGACATGAACAGGCTGGCTGTGGAGCAGCAAACCAAGGTAGAGCAAGAAATCTCCAGAGTTTCAGTTCAAAGATCTCCTGAAACAATAGCTGGAGAAGAGGACACAGACTCTAAGTTCAAATGTAAGTTGTGCTGTCGGACATTTGCGAGCAAACATGCAGTAAAACTTCATCTAAGCAAAACACACAGCAAGTCACCAGAACACCATTCACAATTTGTAGCAGAAGTGGATGAAGAATAACTCTTAAGGTATGCATGCTCTATAGCGAGTTTTGATTTCATCCTTGTGAGGAGGCCTCTTAAAACATTCGTACTTTATGAAATGTAGGAAAACACTATAAAATGCATAATGTACTGCTGCTTCATTAATCTAATTGCATGTACACATTCATTTTATAATGTTTTCAGGAAGAGAGCTTGATAAATGCAGAACTACATTGCCCCATACAGAAAAGTTGCTTCTTATTTTCAAAATAGCTGTTTTCCCAGTTCTTACTCTCTTTCTGTTTCTAAGAATTAATAGTTTTCACATCCTATGCACTTCAATGTGGAATGCAACAACTAAATGCTACTCTTTTACAATGAGAATGGAAAAAAAAAAGAAAAAAAAAAAAAGCGCACTGAAAACCAAAAGATTACAACCTTCAGTGCTAACACACCTGTAAATCTGATTTTGATGGGGGAAAAGAAGACAATTCAAATGTCAAATTAGCAAAATAATAAATAGTCCAAGTTCCTCACACACTCAAACCCAACCTGAAGAATCTACTAATAATTGAAAAGTTTATGTCCAGAAGTTTGGTTATTCTTTCAATAATATTTGGATATTCAGTTTTGTAAAATATTTTAATATTTTACACTTACTTAAACATTTACTATTGTGAGTGGCCTTTTTTGTAGCATCAGTTTAACCTTTCTCTCCATCATGTCTCTGCTCATTCCTTTTTTAATCCTGAAGATGTGTGATTATATTTTCATGTTGGTGGGCATGTCAATCCTGGAACATCACTGACTTCAGTGCAAAATTTCGTATAACCTGGGAGGGAGGGGGTTGATGCTTAATTGAGGAAACTGCTAGATTTTTTTACAAGGTTAATATTTCAAAGACCTGTTAATAGGATACTTTTACGTTACTGTTGGTATTTTTTATTTTATTTTTTTTGCTGAAAGATACACCAAACAAAGTACTGCCACAATCAATGTTTATAATATGTAATGTAATATTCAGATTACACACAATTTTTGCATTTTTAATTTTGCTTGATTCACAAACTTGAATCTTCTTGATTTAAATAAATATGCAGACATCAACTAAAAGTCCAAATAGAAGTTTTCTGTTCTAACACGTTTATTTCCAGCAAGGCTCTGTTAGTCATTCCCAGCAATTTCACCAGCAAACTCAGGAACTGCTTCTGTTTGCAGAATAATCATGTGTAGATTCAGATTTTCTCCAACATGTTCATTACTAAGATAACATTTGGAAAATGAATTCATCAGACAGTCAAAATTAAAGATGTGTTGTGAATTGTCACTTACGCCAGCTGCTATTGTGGCTATTCTCTGGCTAATTGAGGGTGCAAGCACTTTGAGGATGAATACCCGTTTGTGTGAAGATTTCACATTTGTTTGCTGCAAATATTCAGGAAGCTTTAAAAAACACTTTTGGTGTACAAAGCCAGCACAAGGACTATGCATCACTTAAGCTCCGATAAAAAGACTACTTTTGAATAATTTAAACCACTAATCAAAGGGTTACTTTGGGATGGGTAATATAAGCTATTACTATAGACTAACGTCAGTATTCAAGTGCAGTAAGATTTAAGTTTTGCATACATCTTGTATGTACTGTCTGTCTATGACTGGATTTATCCCTTCTGCGTATTTTAGCCAGCAAAATACAGTTTAACTCAAAGGGAGTTTATTTTCTCAATAATGCTAATATCCTTAAATGTCCATTTTGGCATTTTTAACCCAACATTAGAATCTAGTACAAAAACAGAAAATAAATGTTCCTTGTTTGTCTGATAATAACTGATTTTCTGCCTAACCATTCTATAACCCTTCCAAATCAATATACCTGCCAAAATATCAGAAAATTGCAAGAGATTGGTTGGGAAAAATGTACCATATTTCATTTCCTTCCTCACCAGTTAACGATTATTAAGACTTTGACATTCATAGTTTTCACACAAGAGATATCAGAGCAAACCAATAATTTGGGTACTATCAAACAAAAGCTATCTGCCAAACATATTAATAAAACAGCTATTTTGGCATATTCATGGCTTAATACCTGACAAATGTTTCAGATTTGGTCTTAAAAGCACCATGTTATTATGAAGAGGCAAACCAAACACCCACCTTTATAAACATGTTACTATTCCTCAGGATTTGGGGAAGAAGTACAAAGAAAAAAAAATCTCAGAGGGAAAAAATGGTTTCTGCATTGTAATAACCTCCACAGACACATCACGGGTATTATTCAGGTGATATGTGACTACATAAATAAGGTACTGTCCTTCCTGCCTTTGGGTACCCAGAAATTGCTGTCCTTTTAATACTCATCCATTTCTAATTTATATCAAGATGCAGGTTGTATCTTACCTTTGAAAAAATATATTTAAATTGCAATGACAGAGTGATAGCACTGTTATCTGGAACTATAATTTTAGTTGGTATGCATGATAGCACAAATTGTATGAAATGATGGGGTATTTTGGATAGCATTGTAAAGATTTTATTACAGTTTTGGAGCTGTAAGCCTACCTAAGTTCTGACTATGTTAAAAGTGTGGAGGCCAGAGTTTATTCATATGGTTTCTTCCTGAGATCTACAAGGAGACTAAATCAAATAACAGAGATTTTCAGGGTTTACTTATTCATACCATGTATTTTAGGATTCAGTATGCATTTGAATAAAAACATAGAGAAGAACACAGTATTTAGAAACAAGAAATATAAAGCATACTGAAATTCTTAAAATGTACACATGCATCTGCATTCACTTCTAGGCAATACTGTAGTTGAATAGAAATAAAAGTAGAGAAAATATATGGAAATAAATGGAAATAAAACAGTAGAAAGTGTACTCAGTAGAGAAATACTTTAACTACTTTATATATTTTAATGAAATATACTATTAAAAGTTATTTTAAAATGTTGACTATCGTTAAAATATGAATGAATAATCGGTGATAGTACTGTAGAAAAATGTGTTATGTATATGGTTTTATTTCTAAGACCTCTGTGAGCCTGTTTATAAGAAATTCACTATAAATTCTTCTTAAATGTAAAGACACACATGTCTGTTTTATATTCATCTTTGGTGTTTTCTTGAATTCCTTTAACTGATATGGGCTTAGTAATATAATGTAAAATCATGTGTAATATGCAACAATCAGATGTCTCTATACTCATTCATTTAACCTGCTACAAAACTGTTTTATTGCTATTCTTCAAAGACAACCCATGAACATTAGGGAGCATGGCTTTAATCAGATTTAATTTGTTTGTTGACTAAGACCTTTGAAGAGCATTTATTATTATTATTATTATTATTTATTTATTTATTTATTTTAATTTGAACTAGAATTTTTAACTTGATCCAAGAAGAAAAGACAATGCAAAATTTTATTTCTCACTTTAAATTCAGGTGATGGGGTTGGCTAGAAACTGGTCAGTAACTGAGGCTCTCTCTGGTCTTATCTATGACTTTTTATAGAAATAAGTCTCCATGGAGTTAAATTTACCAACTTGATTGGAGAGATTTCTTTTTTAAAAGACCCTGATAAGTAAACAAACAGCTACCTGAAATGAACTAATTTGAAAGTAAGGCTGCTGCAAAACAAAAAAATGAGTCATAATGATAAACAGTTTTTCTCTCTGTTTCCTCCTTTGTCTTTTTTTAACCATCAAGTTTAAAGCTTCTACAGTGCTTTTTTTTCTACTTTATAGGAGACAACTGACATTCTGTGGTAAATGGAAGAAAGAGCAGAGCAGAACTGAAAATCCTCTAATGCACTGACACTAACTTGCCCTCTATTGTTGAAAATGAGCAGGCAATCATGATTGTTCATCAAATGGCTCCTAATGCAGTTAAAGCATTCAGCTATAATTTCTCCTTGCATTTATAATTACTGTCATAGACTGCACACCTCAGTGAGCAGATTAAAGCTATAAACTATTTAGCCGTAGCTTTAAGATGAGGAACTTGATTTGTCTGGCAGCAGTTATTTGTTAGAGAGCTTGACACTTCACATAAAAATGACTCAACTTGATGAAGAACAATGCAGTTTAAGCAATGCAGTGATTTTAAATCAGTCATTATACCACGCCCTATAAGAATTGCAAAGCAATTTGTTAAATGATATATAGGACACGTAGATAACTGTATGTGTTAAGTATACCAAAATAGAAGATTTTTTTTGTCTGTGGATTTTATTTTCTCATCTCTTCTGAAACAGTAGGAGCTGCTCTGAACATCACATTCTGCTATTAGCCAATATTGGTGGTACATAGGCAAAGCCAATTGCATGAATTAGTTGTCCAAAACTATATTTTAGAGAATTTAGCTTGCTCTTCATGTTTCACTTCTTCTTAGTAGCAAACATTAAAAACTGAGACCCTCTTAGAAGAATCAAACATGCTGGGACTGCAGTTATGTCCACCATGACATTGTAAGCAGAATTTACCAACGAAACTGCTCAAGGGTTCTGCTCACCTTGTCATCAGCCAGAAAGAGAGGGTTCACCACAAAGAAAGCCTTGATTACCTGGTTTGAATGGGACTTTTCTAACACCCTACTTGACAATGGAAAAAAAAATATTCTGCGTGGACATCCCATTTTAAAACTTTTGTTGGGATAAAGTGGGTAAAATTGCTGAGCACCAGAAAAGGGAAATGATGAGGCAGTACACTAGGAAAAGGAACAAGTTGGCCTTTCCTCTGTGGTGGAGGAGAGATGCAGAGCCCGTCCTCAGAGCCCTACCTCCAAGTCATCACTCCTCCCTCAAAATAGTTGTGTTCCAGTGAAGCCTCAGTCCCCTCATCCTTTGAAATTTCTCGTCTTTTGAAATTTCTCACTGTTTCCCCAAAACACTAGATCACAACGTTTTCAAGTTAACATTTTCAAACCTTCAAACTTTGCCTGGATAAAGTTTCTTCAATCTAGCACTAGCCCTTGCAAAATCTGTAATAGTGTGTTCTTGGCTTCCCTCAGAGCAGGGTCAGGCCAGATCAGAGGACATCAGCACAGATATATCAGTGCAGATTTACTTGCTTTTTAGGAATACTACAGGTTACCATTAAGATCAGTATTATTTAACATTGCATTAGGTCAACCGATACTGTTTCTAGGTTCTGTATGAGCATACTGCAAATGACAGTTCCTGCCCCCAAATGGCAGGAATTCTTCAATTCACAAAGAAAAAGCAACTTTTAAGCATTTTGACCAGACCTTAACTAACCTTGAATAGCACCTACCTCTTCAAGTATTCACTATTCATAAGGATATCAAAATCATACCTTCTCCTCACTGCATCTGATATTATTAAATGCTACAGCCTTCATAATCTATAGCAGAACATTTTCACCCAGTGAAATTTCAAAGGGAGAGTATTTGAGTCTTATACATTTTACACTTCAGCAACCAAGTAGCAAAGATCAATAACAAAAGGAAAAGACAAGAGCAGCATCCAGCCCTCAAAAGCACCTTTCAATAAAAATAATGCAATTTAGCAGGATGATCACCCTGTGCAAATATGATGGAGCACAGATGGAAAATGAGGAAAATTATAGATATGACTTCATGGGAGGAGGAAAGGAGGAAGAGATTTTTCACTATTTATTGGGATAATGAGCAGATAATTCATGATTATTAAGCTGTAGTCTTCAGGCCTTATTCTTTCTCTCCTGGGTTCAGAGCTGGGTCTGTTTGCGCATCTAGGCAGGGTCCATTGATGGGGAAAGGTCTGGCCTTTGCACTAGTTTTTGTAGAGCAATGAAGTCATGCAGGATTTACACCAGCACAGATGCCACTCAGGACCCTTTCTGCAAGAAGAGAAATGAGGTAGAAGAAGCCACGCACAGCACAGAGCTTATTTCTTAATTGTGACGGTGTTTTTCATCTTGTCTTCGGGAAAGGGGCAGCAGATCCTGGGTTTCCAGCCTGTGATAAGGACTCTAACATCAAGTCACTGCACCAGGTAGCAAAACCACGGCCCCTGGAGAACTGAGGGGACTGAGACTCCATCCTGCCACCTTCCCAGGTCTGAAGGTTTGTGCATCCTGAGAGCATGAATTGACTGATCCCTGGAAGGTGGGAGATGGCAGGAAAGGTTCCCTATGCTCAGTTCTACAAGAGGGGTCCTGCTTTGGGGCGCAGCATTGGCTCTATTGGTTCTGGACACATGGGAAGGATGAGAGGCACAGCAGAGACCAAGAGGGGGGCAGAAACAGAGGGTATGGTGGCAGCTTGCTGGGGTGGAGGAAAGGAGGGAGATGGGGGAAAGAGGGGACTTGTTCCTTGTAGGAAATTTACACATTCCCTTTATTAAAACAAAACAATTCCTCCTCCCCTCCAAAATCCCTCCCTGGCAGCACTCAGCGCCAGCTCTTCTGCCAGGGGTCAGCACATGCAGGAGTGGGGGAGGGAAGGATGGGGGAGTGGAGGAGGTTGTCATGTCTAATGAATACCCTGAATGTATCGAGATATATATTTTTTTCATTTCAGAAAAGGTTCCATTAAGAGGGAGACAGCCCTAACATGTGCTTTGGCCCCTCATCAGATTTATGAGTATTTGCTCTGCTCTTTAATAGGAAACTCTGCAGCAACTGCCACCTTGCCTGCTCTCCCTGAGATACACAGTGGCTTCTCGGGGAAATGCACTTCATTATTAATGTGAATTTGTACGTTTTTATGACACTGCTTGGGGGAAGGGGCAGGCAGAGATTTCCTGGTGATATATGCTCATTTCTAACCATTTATTGTCCTAGACAATCGAAGAACAATGATAAACATTGTTATAGAGAGTGGAGGGTGCCAAAATGACATTTTTGAAGGGAAAGGAGAGGTGGCTGGAGTGGTTTTCATGTGGTTGCTCCCTCCACTCCACCTCCTCGAGCAACTGCGTCAGATCAAGCGACGGAGTGCGCTGGCAGCTGCTGCCTCCCCTCGCCTGCTCAGCCCAGAAAAGACCATTTGCTCAGTGCTTTGCTACAGCAGAGTGGGTACAGAGGAGTTTGTCCTCTGGGAAGCCTGTACTGCAGAGGATCACAAGCCTCGGAGTGAATGAGATGTTCAGAATCCCCATGACCCCTTACCCCAGCAGTTTCTTTCTGATTTATTATTGAGCGACCTGGCATTGAAACCCTGTGCATGCAGTAGCAGCTGCAAGGCATCAAATCAGGCCAGGAAGAGAAAGGCGAGGATGTGGTTTGCCAGAGCATTCTCAGCATCCTCTGGTTTCCCTTTCTCCTGCCAGGCCCATCTGTGATTCACACAGCCACCCAAGAGCTCCAGGAGGGGATGAAAACGGTGGGTTCAGGATGCACTGGAGAACCAAAACACTTAAGCCTTCAAGCTCACCCGAAAAAAAGAGATCAGTAAGGCCATGACCTCCATGTGATCCTACTTCTCCTGCCTTTCCCAGCAGTTATCTGCACAGTCTGGTGAAGGCCAAGGTCAGGTTCTGCTGCTTGTGCCATGTAGTCCCTCAGGCTCCAAAAGCTGAGGTGCTGGAGGGAGCCTCCCCCTTCCCCAGTGGCACAGCCTCTCCCCGCACCAGTAGCAGCCTGAGCTTCTGTGCCATCGAGCTCATAGCCTCCAGCTATAAGTGAAGAACTGCCTTCGCTTGGTGCTCACGTTCTATTCCCTAGCCCTAAGCATGCACAGTCCTTTGTATCAGGAAGCGTGCGACAACCGAACACCGCTAAGACTTTCTTTATGACATTTTGTCTCCTCTCTTAAAGCTGAATAGGAGTGAGGAAGAACATCAGAATAGCCATACAGGGCTGGGTCAAAGGCCCACCCTTTTCCATCCATAAAGGACTCTCCCAGCCTCCAGTTTTACAGTTCAGGGACTTCTTTGGCCAGAGGAGATTTTGCTCCCCTGCTTCCAGAGCTGCAGAGCACATGAGATCTTCTTGATCACTGCAGAAACTTGGGCACAACTCTGAGGCCTCTTGGGATGAGCTCTAGAGGTGCCCCCTTGTAAAGCAGGAAGCAGGGGACACCAGCCCTTGGCAGACAGAGTGGTGCTGAGTTTGTGTGGTTGTTCTTTGCACCTAGCTAAGCACAGGCAAGGAAGAAATCACACCTAGACTTTAGAAGTGGCATCAGGCCCCCAGATCTAACGGGGCCCTTCTTTTCTCCATTTTGCTTTCCATGAGAATTTCCCATGATGGGATAAAACCACCACCCTCAACCAGCAAGCTGGGGATCAGATTTCTCTCTCAGCTGTACACAGAGGAAGACTTCCAGTCTCACTGCAGACTTCATATTAGCATGGACCAGTAATTCAGAGGAGGCAAAACTGCTTGTTCTATTGCTCATGGATAATGTTACTGAGACCCCTTCTGGGTTTGTGCTCAGCTTTTCTAAACCTCCAAAATACTAAGTACACAGACAAAAGTGTTTTCCCCTTCTCCTGTAGTAGAACTGTTCAAATCCAAAATGTGAAATTATTGTTTTCATGTGGTCATTTAATGAAAACTCCCAAACACTCCCTATTTCTAAAGACCCCCAAGTTTATACCAAAAACCACACCAATTACCTGAAATTATGTATCTTGATATGTACAACCAATATCCCGGTGTAGCGCACAGCTGCCAGCAGATACCTCCATCACACATCTCCATCTCTCCATTTCTCTCCCTTGTTTCAAGCCAAGGTTTGGAAACAGCTGCCTGCCCAGTGCCCTGTATTTGCCCTCTCCAAGCAATCTCTGTGCAGTCACCTCCTAGCCACACACCGCAGCACTGCTCCAAACACAACAGTGGCTGCACAATGCCAACTGGATTTCTGAAGTCAAGTCAAGCCACTGGCACTGATTCCTATAGGGACTGAGTCCTCATGGCCACCAAATTACTTTATAGGGCCATTAAGAAGATTGATGTTGCCTTTTACCCACCTATTGATCTACATCCCAAGGGACATCCCAGAAGAAGTGTTCCTCTGGGATATAACAGTACTATGGCCAGTTTTAGCCACTTTCATGTAAACTGGACATGCTGCTCTTCCATTGGAGAAGGGCAAAGCTTAATACTTTCTTTATGCTCACTCAGCTCAGTGGCAAATGGCTGCATGGGATTCAGTCCTCAGCAAATCTCACCCCTGGAATAGGCATACACAGACAGATAGGCTGTGGGTGGGCTTCCAGTTCAGTAATTCACTTCCCTTCATAATCCTATGGAGCCCTAATCTGTTGGCCTTGTTTTTTTATGATGCAAGACCCAGGTTTGTCATGCAGGGAGAATAGGATGGGGGATGTAATTCTGTTTATTTGATCAGTGTTTTTTTAAAACATTGTCTGTGCTCCCAGGAATTATGTGTCCTTCTTCTATAAATCACAAACACATAAAAAATAATAATTCTCAGTATTTTTCCAAAGAGATTAGTGTGAAAGTTCCTATACTCATATTTCATGTCTTTAAAAAAATATCAACAAAAGTGATAAGTATAGCCAAAAAGAGTGTAAAAGCACACCCTGTCATTTGTTTTCCATGTGCCATATGTTTTCTGAATCCTGCACCTCCCACATATTGCATGCAATAATGTGGGGTGCACACATTACTCAGGATTATTTAGTTAAGCCCTGCCTATATGAGGGAATTAACTTAGATAAAGTCAAGCCACTGTGCTTTGTTTTGGTTTTTCCTTATTCTGGATTCATAGAGTAGAAAATTAAAGATCCCACTGTGCCAGGCTTCATGTCATTTGGTTTTAATTTAATTCATCTCTTCGATTCTCCCTGTTTCTCCTTCTCTTTGAGTATCATCAGTAGGTGGTCCAAGCATCAACCAGAAGATTTACTGGCAAGACTAAATGTATGAATGCTATGAACACATTGTTTTTCCGATATGATTTAATGACCTTTTTGGCATTCCCATGGCTGTTGAAATCTTCCACAATAATTCCCTTTGGCAGCTGAAGCTCCTGTTGATCAAGTGAAAGCTGATGCAAATGTCAAATGTCAATAAATTTGTAATCCATAAATGTAATATTGGAGCTGGAGTGAGACAGGGTTAAACAGAGTGCAGCAGGAGACACCTAAGAGATGAGCTACATCTTATTACTGTGAACAAAAAATAAAGAAGGGAATGCTACCTCCAAAACCTCTTCATAGACAAGCTCTTCTCCTTCTCCTCTCTCCCTCACTTCCCTCCATGTTTTCTGAGTTGCTGGGCTTTGACAAAAGAGGGCTTTTATGGCATGCATTTGGCAGAGTGAGTCTGATGATGCAGGTTCTGTCCCTTGATCTCTTTTTGACTCATTGTGCAAGGCTAGGATTTAACTTCTCTATATTTCTAAAGGAGCTCTTTACCAGTTCAGAGGTTTCAGAGGCTTCAGAATTTGATCCTGGAAATGATTAGTTATGCAAGATATTCCAGTAAATTAACAAGACGACTTATATAACTTAGGTGTTGCAGGAATGAGTCATGACTCATTTATAGTTTTAAGATGCTTGGGAAGGGCGAGCCATGTACGAAGCCTGATTTTATATACAATAAAGACATAAGAACAATCACATAATTTCCCAAGAGATTTTCTTAAGGACCCTCCACTTTGACCTTTGGCTCTGAAAAGCTCCAGTTTGTTTGACATTGAAAAAAAGCAAATGTGTGAATGCAGTGCCATGAGCATTTGCACTTTGAACACGCTGGGGCTGAGCACAGCTGAACTGGAAAAGACTGCAACAGCTAATGTACTGGGAAAATATAAGAGGCATCTACTTAATAACTCAACTAATTCCTTTAGCTCACCTTGTAGAGATTTAACCTTTGAATGAGAGAGTCCCTAGTTCAAAATCCTGTGTCTCCTCTGTCCTCATGTTAATTTTTAAATTATATATCATTGTTGAGAGGCCCTTGTGTTGAGCATTACAGGCTATTTTTCATGTCTAAACTGGGGAATTATAACTGAACATTAGCTACTGGCTATAAATCACATAGAACAAAGTGGCATCTGCATCTACTCAGTAATAAGAGTGGGAGAAATGTAACTTACTTAAATTGAGACAGGAAAGAGGACACAAGCGCAGTAGCAGAGATAATTGTGACTTGGGAAAACTAATGGTTCTTCCAGCCGTGTGCTGAGGACTCCTGTTTTCTGGAGCTCTCCACAACCAACGTTATAAGTGCATGGTCACAGCACGAGCTCAGTCAATTTGAAGGGCAAATACAGAGCTGGAAGATACTCCCCACACCCCTGCGATGCACCTAGCATGCTGCTGATTGCCCCAGGGCAGGGCTGAGGTAGGGGAGAGTTATTTCAGAGCCTGGAAACAGCCCTCCTTTCCTCTCCGCATTCCCATCCTCCAGCAGGAAACATGAGTGAGCAGTGACCACAGCTCACTCTCCCTGGGATATGTTTTTATTTCTAACTGGAACTAAAGCCCAGGTAAGGCGGAGGCAGCACAAGGCTGTTAACAGAGCAATCATCAAGGCTGCGGGGTTCAGGCTGACCTGCTCCTTCTCTGCTGCTCAGCTCACTGGCAGGAAACACTGCTGCTGCTCTACCTTGCTGAGCAGCTCACTGATGGTACAGAGCTATCTTAAAAGAAAACAAAATGAGCCCAAGCTTCTAACCGAGCATGGCCTGCTCCTTGCATTTATCTCTGCTGGCATTTCTTTTAGTTAGTTAGTTAGTTAGTTAGTTGTTCCCAAACTTTTAAGAAAGCTTCCACAGTCTCTTGTGTTTTCAGTTTGTTAAGCAAAAGCTGCCTGCATCACTGGAAAATTGTCATTTTCTTTTTAAGAGAGAGATCATCTTTAATTCTGTGTGGCACCTTGCATAGTGCAGTCTTCTGTTTGCCACTGGTTTTGGGACCCTAATACATGAGTAGATTTAAAAAAAAAAAAAAAGGTTTATGTGTTTCAACCTAACATGCCAGAGGTCTCCCAGGACATTTGTTGCTGCCTACTTTTCATAGATTTTCAGTTCTGGGGGTCACAAACCTTCATCTGTGCAGTGCCAGCCACCACAGCTGCTAAATATACTGCCTGAACCGAATGCAGCAGGGGCTCAGGATTAGCTCTCCCTGCAATGCAGGTCTCTTCTTAAAAAAAGATCAGACCTCCACAAAGAGATTTTAGCAAAGTTAGAGATTTAGGGTGTGTTTTTTGTTGTTGTTGTTGTTGTTTGTTCGTTTGTTTGTTTTTCCATAGCTGACAATAGGGAAAGCAGCCTTTACAGCTAGGGCAGGTCAGTGACCTGGCAGGAGGGATTCGCTCAGGAGCTGCCACCAAGAGCAGGGCACTCGAGTCCCCAGCCCTGCTGCTGCCAGCTGAGGGCAGCCACCCAAACGCTGCAAGGTCCTTTGCAGCTCCCTGACTCAGTTTCCCATCTTGACAAATTGGTGCAGTGTGTCCATGACTAAACCCAGTAGCTGATGTCTTACGTGGGTACCAAAGAGTTTTGCAGTCCTCCTCTTAAGATAGTTACTAGTTTAACCTATTGAATTGTTCCTCAGCAAAAACACCAATTCCTCTGCCCATTCCCCTGTCCTTCACAGCTCCCTTGTCGATGATGGCCTGTCCCACACAGTGAGCTCCCAAGTGGTGGTCCCCAAGCAGCAGGTGTTTGCTCTCTTTGTGCAGTGCCAAGCACAACGGGCTTCTGCTGCAGGACCAGGCTCCAAGCAGCAGTAATTACAGTAGGTGCTTTGCTGATTAGAGGCAAACTTCAGGACATTCTTAAAAGCTTTTCTGAACAGCCTCTGTGTTATTTATTTATTAGGCTGTTCAGCAGTAATTCAGACAGCTGAGAATTGTTGAGGACCTGGTCTATCTAATTGTGTGTCTAAATCATAGCTGCACCGTGATTCAGAGGTACTAACATTACAGTCTACACAGAATGGCATAGGTTATATGGTCAGATTCCTGCAGATGGTCAGTTTGTATCATAAAATTTAAAATTACAACTTGCACCATAAAGCTACTGCCTCAAATTTATTATATATTGCAGCACAACAAGCAAATTAATACTAGATGCAGTATATGCCCAGACATTAATGTGAGCAGAGGATGAAATATTCTCTTCCTAGCTCATTGGTACATGTTCCCTTCAGAGCAAAATTGAATTGCCCAGAATCACCAAAGAAGGGGAAGTCACCAGGAGCCAGTCCTGCTGGTGCTGGGCTCTGGGGACAGAGGAAGGACATCACACACCTCACAGCGTTAGGCCCCAGGGTGTCTGAACTTGCAGTTCTGCTCCGTGCATCATGCGTGCAAGAGCTGAACTCTCAGCAAAATCTTTTTATTATTTGTCATAAAGAATCGCAGCTGTGAAGAACAAACTAGGGAAGGAGAGTGGGAAGAGGCAGGCACTCTCCCCTGGACTGATGTAAATCAGGAGCAATTCTGCTGCAGGTCCACTGAATTACACTGTTGTCGCTCTGACATCAGCCCAGAATCAACCCCTTTACCTACAATAGAAGAGTGAAATATCTTACAACTGTGTGTCCAGGAGCCTGCTAAGCTTCTTGTAGAGTTGCTGTCAGTATGCCCAGGGCAGAAGCATATTTTTTTTCTTACTGTTGTACATAAGGGCTCTGCTGCAGCCGACAACATGAAATGTGTTAGTTCGGTTTGTTCAAAATGGAGTGTGTTTGTTAAGTGTTGCCTCTTTGATGTTGCACTGCCATCTCCATCTTTGTCATCATTGCCCATCTTTTTCAATCTAATGAACTCAAACCATCAGTGCAACTTAAGTTCGGCTGTCTGTTCTTGCATAGTTAATATTAAAAATGTACTAACAGTGTGGCTGCGAAATCAAATTATGCACATAAATATGCTGGCATAGCAGAGGAGGCGGCAGAAGCTGAAGTTAGCAACATTGATGCCAGTTCACATTTGCAAATCAACCGTCAATCTGTCATTAAACATGTTATCAAATGATGATAAGTGTATGCTTCTTGCTTGCATTGGCGCGCTTATTCCCGATGTTGATGTGCATTAATGGGATAATGTGCATTAACATAGTCTTGCTTGGATGAACACAAAACATTTTTTATCCGTCTCAGTTTGTTTCCCCCTGTGGCCCCCAAGTAAGTGTTTTGTGTTATCAAATTGCCAAAAAATGGGAAAACACATTACTTTTAATTAGCAAAAATTTTGAGTCATTATTTATTTTTTTAATTTTTATCCATACTTTCTCCTCTGTGTTGTCAACTGAGGTGGGGGGGACAGAAGAACATTCCCCTGCCTTCTTTAAGTAAAACGATTAATGTCAGAAACTCAGAGACTGACAATTATATTCTGTCTTAATGCACTGGCCTTTCATCTGCAGTCCTTGCTTTTGACACGAGTGATGGTTTCAGTTCAGCGATATGAAAGGCAGGGAAGGAAATGATCTCAGGCATTCCCAGCCCATTGTGTGGTGCCGTACTCAGACATGGCAAGCAGTCCTTTAGCAGTTTTGCATATGAGTCGGCAACGGCTGTACCTAGAGATTAAACAAAAAACTGAAGAAAAACGCAGCTGCTCTAGGAGGTAGTTGAGTTTCCGAAGGAACTTCCCACATGATTGCCCAGCTCTTCCACCCTTTTTGCGTGATGCTGCATAGTCAGGGCACCACTTACAGCACACGCTGCCAGTAAGCTTCCTGGGAAATAAAGAAGAAAAAAAAAAAAGAAACCTCAGCGGAAAGAACAAAAAGTGATGGAAGTGATAAAACCATAAAAAGTGTCTCGTTACCAACGCACCACATACCCAGTGCCTGCCCGTCTCACAGCCTCTGCCCTGCGGCACCCCCAGGGTGAGGGCTCAGCTCATCGGCCACCTGGGAAAGGCTCCATCACCCTGGGAACCATTTAAACAAATAGAAACAAGAGTGTTTTTTTCATTACTTCTATTCAGAATTTATTTTTTTTCTTTACCCAGACACAATTCAATGCTTTTGGAAAACTTGAGGTGGAACTCTACCGGAGCAGGAAAAGCATCTGCTGATCTTTTGTTCTTATGGGACTTCAAGGTTTTCAAACTTTTTAGAAAGCAAATGAAGCAAGGTTCTTCCCACCCCTTGGAGAACAGCTGCTCTTTTAAATCTTTTCATATTTATGCAACTGGGGGCAAAGTTGTGATGATCTACCCAGGTTTTTACAGTAAAACAGCAATAATAATGAAAAACAGTACAGATAATGTCTGGTCCTGTTCAAAACACCGGGAATTATTCCAGGAGTTTTACTAGACTTTACCAGTAGTGTTATCAAATCAGGCTCAAGGACTTAAAGGAAAGTCAATCACTTAAAGTGTTTTATTTTTGGTTTATGAGCTGGAAAATAAAACTCCTTCTAAAACTTTTATGAAAGACATCATATTATTTACATGTCTCTAAAATAGCAACTATTTCTCATATAATAAAAATGTTTATAAATTACTCTTAGTCTCTGTTTATGACTACATTTAACATCCAAACATGGCTTGAGATTTGTCTTGAACTTACAAAATTAGAGCTAGTAGAACAATGAGTTTCTACATTTGAACTTTTTAGTAAATGGGTCAAACTCTTGATCACTCTTCCTTTTTTCTCAATCCAATAATGCCATTAACTTTAGGCATCCTATTCAAGTCTGTGATTTCTATTATCTGGATTGTTTAAAGGAAAAATAATAGGGAATAATTATTGATTTTTCTTAAACTTGTTTTAATTTTTGAAAAGTCATCCATTGCCTTTCCTATTATTTCTAAATAGTGGATGCATCAGCACAAGTTTCATATTCAGAAAACTCTATTAGCAGTAATTGCATTCCCATTAACCTTAGCTTCAGTGAGTCCTCATGTTTTCTACTTCTAAGGCAAAGATCTTGTATTGCAATACAAAGAGCTTGAATTTTAAGTGTATTTTCTGTTACACATCCACTACTGGCCGAATTTATCCAGCAACATCTTTTTTACAGTTGTGTAGCTTTTTGTTGCTTCTACACCACAAGCTACCTTGAAATTAACTTGTCAAACATTTGTCCCACTGCTTAGGGAAAATTCCTTATTAGATGAGAGGACCAATCTGTCATGACTCGGAGGAGAGGTGCTGGAAATCAGATGGCTTTAGAAAGGCTCATAGTGAAGGCTGTGTACAAGGGACTCCTGTAAGGCAGCTCAGACTAGACTCCTGTAGATGACTATTTACATCAAAAACAACATTTGAAAACTGGAGTGAGAAGTGTGTCTTGCTGTCTCACTTTTCACATTGACTTTTACCCCTTTAATAGATCTCCCTGGAAGTAGTTTGTTACCAAGACCCATTCCTTTCTTGATTTTGGCACTTGGTAAACACCAGAACAAAGTGGGAAATGAGCATCTCAAAACTGAACCCAGATCCTAAATACCAGCTGTATCATGCTGATATCTGGGAGAAATCTGGATCTGGGCTTTATTTTCACTCTCTACTTTGAACAGATGTATTAATCAGCTGCATTAATTTACTAATTTTCATTAAACAGTTTGAAACACTGAGATGCTGGGATATTCCTCAGTATTCATTTGTCAAAGGAAACATTGAATGAGGGATTAGCAATAACAGAGCTACACTATTCCTTTTGATCCTCCCAGTCTTTATTCTTCATACTGAGTCTTCTATTATTTTAGGCCTAACTTTGGAGTGTTTGTCAGTTTTTGAAAATGGCAAGTAATTAGTCAATATGTTTTCACCATATGTATCAAGCTCAGTAAAGAGGCAACCATTGGCCTTTGTCATGGCACAGTAAGCATTCGTTTTCTCAGCACTTCAAGTTACGCTGAGCGTGTGGTGAACGCCAAAGAATTTAATGAGGAATTTTACAATGAAACATTTGACATAATGATTCACTGTTCAGCACAGTTCACAAATTTGAGATGAACCCCCTTTTAAGATTTCCTCAGTTTGTACTGTTCACACTAGAGATCTTGCATGAGCTGTTTCTCCCATCTCATACCCTGTGTGAGCAAGGAGGATGAGAAAAGGGTGGATAAATTGTTAGTGATTCAACATGGTCATTTTACATCTTCTTGGAACAGATTCTGTGTACAACAGGGAAGAATTCTTGAAACCCTTTTTACCTTGCAGACTATCTTTGTACTTACCCCAAGCCAGTTAACGCACTTTTTCTAGATGGAACTTTTTGCTTTAAGGCTTCCACTGTTGCTGACTGTCAACCTTCTAAATAAAAATCAGAATCTGATCTTAAAAGTGCTGATACAAAGTGGCATTTTCCCAAATTTTGCCTTCTTCTGAGCAAAAATATGTACAGTGTTTTCTGGAAAGTGATAGGACGGGCAGTGGCCTTGCCTGGGCCCTTTTCCGCTGTTGGGAATACTGTATTTCAGTTATTTGTGGAACGGGCTTCTGCATTCTAGGCTGGGTTTCTTTAGATTTGTAGATAGAACATTCGAGTTCAAATTCAGTTCAGTGAGTTACAGGTATTTTGTTTAACATTTTAGGGTACATACAATAAATAGCCATGAATAAGAGAGATGGCATTTTGTTTTACAGCAGTCATGATTTAAATTTATGTGGCATTGCTATTGAAGTCAACAGGACTTTTTCCTGAGTATGTTTTGCAGGGTATGGTATCATTAAAATATGACAGTTAATAGTCTTGTTTATGTTATTATATTTGATGAATAAATATATCAGTCTGTACATCAAACTCAGTTTTGTTTATACTCTTTAATTGTAGTCTTATCTCCCCTAGAAGCATGTTATATCTTTTAATTTTATAATTATCCACTTTATTCATGTGTGACACTACAGAACTGCTGCTTATATCCTATGAGACATCCAAAAGCAAACAGATGGAAGACATGCAACTGTGAGGAAATTCAAATTTGGATCTGAATCCAGCTCCATATTTTCAAAGAACTCCATGCTTTCAGGTTCAGGGTCTTGGTTGTAGCTGTTGTATAAAGGAATGAGGGTTGCAGAATGGGAGTCTAGTTTATACAGCATATCTGAACATGAAACGTCAATAGGGATTTTACATGATCCTCCAACATCTAAATATTGCTTTCTGCCTCTTGAAGGAGATGTATGCTTTAAAGGCAAAGAGGGAGCACTTCACACGTTGCTCTTTCTGAAGTTTTTCAAAAACAGAAATTT
Organism: Aythya ferina; assembly: GCF_964211825.1. Classification (NCBI taxonomy): domain Eukaryota; kingdom Metazoa; phylum Chordata; class Aves; order Anseriformes; family Anatidae; genus Aythya; species Aythya ferina. Next base: position 7,284,342 of record NC_140315.1, on the reverse strand, counting down.
GAGATTTATAGGGCTGGAGAGAGGGAACAGAAATATAAGCATAACTTTTTAGTCTAGTGGTTACAACACTTGGCTGGAAAGGGTAAACGCCAGTCCATGCTCCAAGGACTATTTTGTTTGGACTCAATTCACAAGGCAAAATGCATGCATAGTCCTTGGGTGCAAAGCCTTGGGGTCTGCCTGTCCCAGGTAAGCAACCCCCGGGAGGCAGCAGAATCATGCTCCTGCCGGTTTCTTCTCTCTCAATTGGAGATTCACTTTTGCAAAGCTTCCAAAAATCAAATAGCAGGTGGAAAATGTAGGTCTGAGTCCCCTGAACCAAAGTTGGGTGCTCTAAGCCACAAGAAATCCACTACCCAAATGATAGTTTTAGAACAGCAAACTCCAGTAAGATTTTGAAAGTAAGTCTAGAGCTTTGTTTTCTTAGAAGTCCCCTAGACTGTTTTAACTCAGTAGAGATAACTGAGTACCTATATTTCAGCTGTAACTGATGGATCCCCAAAGCCCCAGAGAGAAATAGCGTATGACAAGGCCCCAACCTGCTCTCAACATCTTTCTATTCTCCTGGTCTGCCTCTAAGCAAATTCCCCCAGAGCTTGCTGAATATCATAGGTTCCCTTCTGAGACAAACTCATCCTGTGTAACCTCACAGAGCTGTTAGAGGAGAAGAGAATTTTCACCCTTAGACTGAATCCAAAGCCAAGCTTCCTTCTTCGGGATCTGTTGTCAAAAGAATTCTGGGGAAAAAATAGTCAGAAAAAAAAAAAAAAAAAAAAAAGTATGATGCTTATATTGGTGTTCACATGATTCTACGTGTTCTCATTTAAAATTTTTCTTTTGTCTATTGACAAAAGAAACACAAAAAATATTTACTGTGTGATGCTGTTTCTAAAGGTAGTGGATACTTTTATATCCAGTAGCCAAAATATGTGTGAGAGCAGGCTGAGAAAAGGGAACACCCATGTCTAAAAGCATAGCACAGAACAAGTCGCTGAGATTACAGGAAAGCAGCTGGCAAGAAGAGACATGTGCAGCCAGATAATAATAAATAAATAAATAAATAAAATAAAGGTTACATTTCCACAGGTACATAAGTGGTTTCTGAAAATGACATCTTAGTGTAATTTTTTGCATCTACTTTATTGGTATATTTATTTGCTGGGCAATATTTTAACCTCTTAGATTTTGAAAACCTGCCTCACCTATTTCATGTTTGAACAGGACTTCTGGAAACAGCCCTCACAAAAGTCACCCCTCTGAGGCAGTCATTTAAGGAAGGAGAAATCTGCTTAGGAGAGTGACGCAGACCAAGTGAATACTTTTCCCAGTTAGCACTTGAAGAAGAAAATATCATAATATTTAAACCAGTTTTGAAAACTTTGTATGAAAATAGGGGAAAGGGAAGAAAAAACATAAAACACTAGTTGCATACAGAGAGAGGCCAAAGAGAGTTCAGTTACCATAGAGATTATTACTGGCAATTGGTACTCAGCAGCAGATTGGGATCTGTTACAATATTTTTACTAATATTTTTTCTTAATTGGTTATTTATGTATTTTGGATCCATCTCTGTGCTGCGTCCAGATTTTACTCTTTACCTGTCACTCTTTCTGACATGAAGCAGTAATGCCTGTGCTAGATATCAGGCTTTTCCTTGATTTGTAAACATTAGCAGGGGTCATGAGTACATCAAAAAGCACGTGGACAAGTCCCTGTGCTTGGCTTTAGCTGGCAAAGGAGGAGGGAGAAGCATCGCAAACACAGTCTCTGCGAGGCTTCATCACAAGCACTCTTCCGTGCAAACCCTTATTGCCATTATAATTACAATGAGTTTTTGTATGTACAGACGAGAGGATGCAGAATGCCTTCCAATTTTCCCTCGTGTATATGCAAGGCCAGTCATTTAACACATGCATGTTCCAATGCATAAACTGGTAATTTAGAAAATATCCTCTTGTAAAGCCTTTCCCTCTTGTTCCTTTCTTTGTTTTGTAAAGAATCATCCTGTTGCCTGTGTGTTGCAGCAACTGCAAACACCTGGCCTTTTCCTGGCCTCTTCAGAGGAAATTAGTTTAAGGGCCCATGTTAAGTTATGGGACTTTTAAAATCAGTCAGCTTCTCCAAATTCAATCCTTAACTTTTTTTTAAGAGTGCCCAGTGCTGCACATACCCGACATTAAACACATTTTAAAATATAGCTGCACCTTTTCCTACCACAACAGCAGCCTTTGGGGATGTGCCGTTCCAGGATGCCTGAGATGTGCCAGAGCCAGCTGGATTTTCAGCCCCTTTCTCCCTGCATCCCTGCAGCTCCTTCTTGCTCTTCCTGCTTCCAGCTGCAGGTTTCAGGGAAAGGCAGGTACGCTGAGGGGGAGCTGGCTGTGGGGAGGGCTCTGAGCTACACGGTGCCAACAAAGGGGTTTGAAAAGACAGGGAAAGAGAGGGAAGGAGAAACATGCTTTTTCTCCTCTAATCTCCTTTAGTTAGCACGATCTCCAGGGTTATTTGTAATGATAGTAGGCACTGCATTTCAGATGGAAATGTGATTTTCCAAGCTGACGGTGTCACTTTAAGTAAACAAAGTTAATTCTGCTTCCTGCTATGCAAGGCCTAATCTCATTACCCAAACCACAAGTAGCATAACAGAAAATATTCCCATCTGTCAAAAGAACTTAAAATAAAGGTGGAAATTGTTTTTATGTTTTGTCCCCCTTCTTCCCCCCCAAATCCCTCAATGCACATTAATTATCACACCAGATCTATTTAAACCTGTTCAGATCCCCCAGTCTCTGCCCGTGGCTTCTCTTCCGTTTGATGTGCCTGTAGAATAACAATGTCTATGCTGCATCTTGGAGTTAATACTCAGTTTAGGTGAGCAGTAGCTGCAAGCTGCGAGCCACAGCCCTGACCCCTTCATCTTGCTGCCAGGTGCTCCAGGAGGCAGAGCACAGGTATCCTCACATCGCCTTGAGGCCTGCCCAGAGGTGATTTGGGTTATGCTCAGCCCCTCCTTAACCTCAGGTGAAGAGAGGAAACCTCTGAGCTACAGACAGTGCAACAGGAAGCGAGGGGGCTAAGGCTAGGTGTGCTGAACCCGTGCCTGTACTCCGGGAGGCTCACAGAACTGTTGTGTATGTGCCTCTGGTCCTGAGGCATGCAACTCCTCTGAAGCCACGTGAAATGGCAAAGCCAGACAAACCCCAGTGCCACCAACGCTACTGACCTCTGGTGCTGATACGTGTTTTCCAGGGCTTACAGAGCAGTGTAAATGCGTTCACTCCCCTGTTTCCACTGATGTAAATCACAAATATCTCCACTGGGTTTAGGAGAGTATAAGTGCCTTGTGGGTTACACGGGGAGCAGAATAGAGGAATCAGCAGTGCCAGGTCCAGTGGGGGCTCTGCCTGCGTGGGGAGGCATTCCCAGCTCCGGCTTTAGGCAGGAGAAAAGCCAAACCTACAACTGAGTGGTTCTCGGCTCGTTTCAAACCAGCAGCCACCAGTCATAAGAGGATCATTCATAAAACCCTACAACAACAGTATTTTTCATCCCCTCTTCATTTAAAATGACCTTTCTATGATGAGAATGTCTGCCTTGCTGAGCCTTAATTGCTTAATTAGAAAAGCAGGTTCTCTATTAGGTAAATGTTATTGGTTTTTTAAAAAATGTATTTTGTTGTTGTTGTTGTACGTATGCTGTTTCTTTCATTTAAAGCTCATCAGCAATATTTAAGAGCTTTAAAAGGACATTTTCAAGTGGCTATATTTTGTTGCCTTATTTATTTATTTGGTGTTTGAAGGTTTTGTTTTCCTCTTTCTTCCTGAGAGGTGTTTACAGCAGAAATCTTTCCCTTTAGGAATCTCTCTGTCCTTCACTACCACACTTCTATAGCACTTAGCTGATTTTGGTAGTGGTGTTTTAACATCTAGTCAATCGGTTTGTAACTGTAGGGTTGCTTCTGACTGTACAGTTGTTGAAAATTTTAAAGAAGGCAGTCGATGCACTTGTTCTGGAAAGCCATATAGGTTTTGCTTTTTTTTTTTTTTTTGATAGCATTATTATACTCATGCACTACTCTGAAAGCAGAAGGCTCCAGAGGTGGTTTGTACTGACGCTGATCACAGGAATAAGTTAAAACAAAACTGCACTTTGGGGCCAGAGCAGCTGTATTCATGCAAAAGCCTCTGCTGTAGCCAAGACAGCAAGAGCAGCATTACAGGCACTGCGAGCAGCCGTGTGACAGAAACATGAGAAGAAACATTTTAAGATGCCCCAGTCCTGAGAAGCAGCCACAGATATTTCTCCCCAGAAACAAATGTTCTCTTGCTGTGCTCTTTTTAAAATAATACCTTGCTAAATAACATTGTCATAAAAGGTAAAAAGGTGAGTGATAAACAAGTAAAAGGAGAAAATGGACCCAAAATGAATTCAGACAAAATTGGGAATTATTTGGACCACTTACAGTTGGAGTGAGAGTTTGTTTTCTGTTCACAGAAGGGCTTCATTTTTGGCGTTTTGGGTTGTAGAAGGAATTTTAAAGGCAATGTGTCTGCTCCTTCCCTTTTTGTATGGATTCAGTAACACAACTCCTCAAACTCTGGTTGTGTCCCCATTGCTTTTAGCACAGCACAGGAGAGCACTGAGAAATGCTCCTGCCCACTAAAATTTGCAGCCCATAGAGCTGTGTGGAAGGGAGGAAGGAAGCAGTTATCCTCACCTAGAACATGCATGAGGGGAAGAAAAGTTAGTGGCCACATTGAGTGGTAAAACCTGATAAACAAAATGAAGGCCATAGGCGGTGAAATATGGCATGCAGGAGATGCAATAAGCATTGTTCTGCTCTGGCACCAGTGAGCAAAATGAATTGCTTGCCAGTCTTCAAAAGTATTTAAGAACTCTGCTTACATTCATTTAAACCTAGCTGCTTTTAAGGATCTCAGCCATTCTGTCTAGATTTCAAGAGACACTCATCTGTTTGCTAATATGAATTCAGAGCATGGCAGGAGTTAACTGCGAAAGGTGATACGGCTTCTCTTTGAGGAGTTGTGTGTGGTATTTTGGGCAGGCTTTCTCTGCTCAAGCTCCAAGCCAACAAAAAGCCAGGTGGCTGTGTTGGCATGGTGCTGAGCCCTACGTAATGCATCTGATGGGAAGCAGGGTTTATTAGCTTGGCACCACACTCCCTGAATTTTAAGGGGTTTGGATAAGTTCTGGCTGGCATCCCACTGGGTCAGACATACCTTTTCTTATATGTGCCTAAGGTAATAGGGGAGCATGCAATCCTGGTCTTGCTGACTGGCAAAATTCACTTAACCTAATACCTGCGCAACTTGAAAAGTTACACTTGTTTTTGTGAAAGCTTGTGTCACTTCTTAATTATGGGGAAAGAAGTCGAAAGTACATTTTGAGGTGGGGCAGAAGGTTTGTGCGTGTGGCCAGAAAAAGTACTAGCAAACGGCAAAAATTGATGTTTTACAAGCAAAGGCCAAAAACGCTTAGAAATGATCTATGTTTAATATATTTGTTGTAGCCTGAGGTCATAGAGGGATGTGACTTTTCAGAAAAAGATGGATAAAACTTGTAGTTTTGAAAATATGTATTTTACTTTAGGGCATTTTCAAAGGCTTTTTTATTGTGTCTACAACCTCTATTTCACTTATACGTTTCACTTCCCATATATTATTCATGATGTCTATTTTAATAAGTTTTGGGCAAAGCCATCGTTCTCTGTTAATAGTTTGTAGCAAAAACATTGCTTGGATGGAGTTAGAGCCTCTCTGAAACGACACCCTGTGAGTACTGGGGTGCAACCCCAGTAACAGGCAGGTGAGGTCCTTTGTGAGTTTTTTTTTCCCCCACCTCAAAATTTTTCTTGTCTACCTAAATCCTACTCAGAGCCTCGCTAGGAGCTAGGTGATGTTGCTGTACCATCACAGTTCCTTGTGGGAGTTTCAGAATTGAGATGAGAGTTGAGCAGCTAAGCTACAGGAGCCAAAATATCTGGATTCAGTTTCGGCCCACGCTATTAAGGCAAATAAATATAAATCAGGGAGAGGTGCATCTGCAAACACACACAAAGACACTGCACCCACCATGTGTGGGATGGAGAAGAAATTGATGCTTATAGTGCCAAACGGATGTATTATCTGGAGCAAGTTTCATAAAAAACATTTCTTATTGAGCAGCTATGGAAAACTTGGGCCCTGCCTAATGTTCAACACGTAGCTGGGGTCTATCAAGTTTACAGAAAATGTTAATTTTCTTAAAATCCTGTACCTTCTTAATTACTTCATTAAATTCTTATTTTCCTTCTGCAATTTACATCTCAAAAATCACTTTATTTTTTTATTCAATGCAAGAAGAGCTTCAGGTAGGATACAGACCAGTGCCCTCCTTCTGTCACCAGTGTCCAATGGCAGGGGGGAAAGCAAAGCCCACCACGTATAATGTGCTTTGCTAAGACAGTGGTGCTGCCTTTATTCTCCTCTTTTCTGTCCCATTTTCTTTGTTAGATCCTGAAACTCATAAAAGTTTGTATTTAATTCAGGCTAACTTTGTAATAAATTAATTTCTGAGAAAAATCTGGCCAAACAGCATTACAAAGAAACTCTGTGCAGCATGTGAGCATTATCAGCTTACATCGTTATGACCAACATTCAATCATTTTGGTATTAAAAAAGAAGGGGGGTAGGGGGTGGAGAGAGAGAGAGAGACAGGGACATTTTTGTGTCATATGGAATGTTTCTGGAACCATAACATCCTAGTAAGGCAAAATAGGGCTGGTGACAAAGTCTGTCTGCTTGGATCTGTGATCTGCCAATTTCTAATGAATGGAAAGAGAAAGGCACGAGCATTAGGATAACTTCTTTTACTGCTTGTATAAGACTGCTCTCTGTAGCTTCACTGGTGGAATTTCCTATAGGGTAGGAAGGAACAGAGGCTTGGTTAAAATCAGAGACAGGATCTGATTCACTATGGACTGGTTTCACTCACTCCTTTCATGTTTGGAGTTTTCTGACTCTGTCTATATTGAGTGTTATAATAGTTTTGTTTCTGTAGTGGTCAAGCAACAGAAACACCCATTTTGCTGATTATATATGCACATTAAAAGAGATTTTTTTTTTTTGCACAAAATGTCCATAGAAATCTATTTCTCTTTATTCCTCCCCCCCCCCCCCCCCTTATTTTTTTCTTTTCTAATGGAGTATCTGGTTTATGGTTGCAGTTTTGAAAACTGTTAGCTAGTTGAGCAGTTTAGATGGAGCAGGAGTCAAAGACGCCCTCTTTTTTTTTTCTTTTCTTTCTTTTTTTTTTTTTTTTTTAATAGCTTCATCTTCCAAAGTCTGCTGTAAATGCAAATACTGAAAGGAGATGCCCCTGTGTCAAGATGCTGATATTTGCATAGTATAGGAAGTGCCAGTGTGGTATGTGTGAAATAACTGTATCACAGGCCATTTTGTGAGCTTTCTTCAGCACAGAAAGTTTCCCCAAGTTAAAATGTGTAAACTGTGTTTGTTCAGAATTGAGACACTTGGGAGGGGGGACAGAACCACGAAAGGGTGACTAATTACAATTGCAGTTACTGTACTTTTGTTGTTCCTTCCAAGTTTTTTTGCTACAGTTTTCATAGTTGAAAAAAGGGACCGAGCGAGGTTCTTGTCTACGGACTCTGCATTCTGTAAACAAAAATGAGGCAGGCTCCTGTTGAGACTTTCCTGGGCTCTGGCTGCCAGCCCTTTTGGCAAGTACTAAACTTAGTTTTAAACTCCAGTTAAATATTTGCTGAGGTCTAAGGGCCAATCTTTCCCTCCTGTCATTTTCCCATGAAGTAGCTTCTCTGAACTTGAACTACTTACTCCTGACTATAGGCAAGAGCAGAGTCGGGACATGTGGCACTATATCAAAAGATCTATTAGATCTCTCAATAAAACAAACACATTGTTTGAAGTTGTTTAGCTGTTTCTAGAGCAAAGCAAGAACTTCAGAGAGAACACTTTGACAATTGGGTGAAAAGGAATCAGTTTTTATATCTTCTCCCTACCCTTCTACTCTCTTCCCCTTCCCCTTTTCCCTATTTGACTTTTCTATTTATTTTATTTTTTTTTTTTTTCCAAGGGAACCTTTAAAGACAGTTTTACAGTAAAACCTTTTGCCAGCATAGTAATTTTGGTTAGGAGTGTCGTTCTTATTTTTATAGCACTTCTATATTGGCACAACCTTCAGCATACGTTCAGCTGTACTCAAAAAAAAAAAAAAAAAAAAAAAAGTGATTTTGCTGATGCAGCTTATTTCATTGAGGGAACTAGTAAAAACTTAACTGCTAAAAACACTCTTTTGGCAGGCCAAGTGGGCTTTGCTGGTCTAGCTGTAGCTGTAAAATATAGAGTTGGCCAACAATGTAGCCCTCAATAGTAGTCCTGTTGAAATGTGCTTGCTTATTTGGCCTCCATATACTGAAGAAAGGGTGGTTGTCACATACTAAATTCACAAGACTAAAACAAGCCTTATAGTGATTAAATTCAACTCCCTAAACATAATTTAGGCAACTCCCCAACTTGACTTCTGTAATATAATCTCATATAGTAAAATACATCTGCTAAATTGAAAAGCCATGGATGATGGCAGTGGCTCTGTTACCCTCTCTGATGTTAATATTATCATGAAGTTGTCATTCTAGGATGCCTTGGTTTCCCCACCTGTGAAATGAAAGTCGAGCTAATTCTCAGTGCTGTATAGGTTCAGGAGCTTGGCTAATGAGGTATGTTGACATCTTGGTGGACAAAAGGTATGAGCAGTGTTCTTAACACCAGATTAAGAGGACTTTTTGGCCATTTTGTACTTGTGAAACTGTAGCACCACTTACTGGTTTTGCTGGAGAAATTCCATCCAGCAACCCCAGGCAATGTTGTTTCACTTCTGCTGTCATAATAACTATTTCCTGAGAGCTGGGGAGATGTACTCCTTCCTTACCCTGCTTGCCATAGCCCAAAGGATCAAAGATAAGGATTATAATGGTTATGTTCAAGCAGAGGATTTGTTGATTGGGATTTATCCTTTTAAATATGTGTAAGTCATAGAAAGCTTTGCAGTCAGAAATATTGACTTCATTGATCCATGCCAAGAGCAGAAGAAACCCATGTGGGTTGAAGTGGAAAGGCTGTGTGAGATGCTTATAATAAAGATGTTATCTGATAAATAAGATATTGCTTTATTCCTGACCAAGGAAAATTAGAAATCCAGACTGTAAGTACACTGGTCAGTTCATTCCAAGTTAACTGTGGCAGCATTTGTCTTCAGTGATCAATATTCAGTATTAGGGCCCTGTGTTCCTATTTCTGGTCAATGCGATAGCTGTGCAGGTCCTGCTTCGGCATTGTTTATGTGTTTTACAAGGAGAACATCCCAATGAATCAACTTCAGAAGGATAATGAACTATAAATGCAGAGAACATCACCTTCATCTCTCAGGATAAAGGGAATGTAGTGTAGGTCACGATATTGCCTTTGGAAACAGCTAAAATCCCCTGTCTGATTAGCTGAGATCGCAGAGGCTGACAAGGGAGGCAAGTGGGGTTAAAGGTGTTCAGCGTAAGTGGGGAGTGAATTGTCACAAGTGGGGCCATCCCTTAAGATCTGTTGGTGACTCTGAATATATCAGCTTATGTGAACAAACAAACAAACAACAAATCCTGAAGGAATAACAGAGCAGCTGCTGCAGGAACAATAGCCAGCTCGAAAGCTTCCTGAAAGATGCAGTAATGTGGTCAGCAGGGATGTGATTTTAGGGTGGGATGTTGTATGGCTGGTCTTCCCCTCACCTGGAGCCATGGCAGCTTAGCAGACTGCAAAGACAAAGTAGAGGGAGGGAACTATCCCAACATATTTCTTCTGCTGTTGCAGAGACCATCACAGAATAGGAAAGAGGCTGTCTGCAGCCAGGCCTGCTGATAGCAGTTTTCTCCCTCACCAGCTACAAGGTTTTCTGACCAGCCTATGTAGGAAAAAACCCACCCCACTTCTGCAGATGGTCCTTTCCTTTAAAAACACAAACTTCTGTGTTTTCTGCAGTACGTCCTGGGTCATCCCTCTGCCTTCAACTTTTGAACCCTGTTAGCAAATGCAAGGGGGTAGAGCAAGGGGGGAAGTCCTTGCCCCCATGGAAAAAAACCTGATCTAGAAGAATTCTCAAGGGGACAATTGAGCACTATCAAACACAACTGCAATAATACTTTACTGTCTGCTGCAGATATTGAGCCCTCATTGCAGTAATTGTCACGGTGACAGAGCTGGGAACACTTGCTGTAATTAGGACAGTTGTTTTGTCATGTGTAACGATCTGAAGAGAAGCAAGGAAAAGAGGCGAATGAGCACTAATCTGCTAGAGCGTAGTGAAGGAGAACCATGCATGCACACACAAAATACAGCACGGCTGCTAATATATTGTAAATTCAGATGAGCAGGCATTTTGAGAAGGTGAAGAAATAAATGTTAAAACAATACATCTATTCAGGGGAATTTATGCTCTCTCAGGTGTCTGACTGTATCTGGAATGGCAAGTGCAGATGTTTTTCTGTAGGGAGGTTTTGAAGGTGATCCTGATGACATCTAACAGATTCTCAACCAAAAAAAGTGTGAGTGTGTATATATATTAAAAGAGAAAAAAAAAATCAAGCATATTTCTATAGGCTGTTCCTGCACTTTAAGAACATGCCGTATGAAATTAAGAACGCTGGACGCTCAGGAGTGTTATGCGTTTTAAACTACCATTCAACCTATTTTAATTTATATTAAGCAATCATTTCAGCCTTCTTTTTTTTCTTTTTTCTTTTTTTTTTCAATTTATTGTATGCAGACTACTGTTTATTTGTAACACTAATATTATTATTATTATGCTGTACAACTTCTATTCTGACTCAGTGAGTTTCTACTAGTTATGGTTGAGTTTTATTTGCTATCAAACATCAGTCTTGCATCAAAAACTCTTGGGAAACAAGGCTAGGATTCTGACATTTTAGGACCCAGAGCTGTAAGGTATCAAATACATTCTGTGTATTAAGGAGGTAAACATTAATTACACAAAGCAGAACTGTGGTATGGATTTCTGCAGAATTCAAATCATTTTGAAGTCAACCACCTCAGAGTCAGATTAACCAGCCCCTCCCTCTGTGCCTGATTGGGTAACATTCCTCTATCAACTCCATAATCTGCTTACCTCAAAAAATACCTGTAGGTGACTCAACATGGTGCTGGGAAGTTAAAGGGGGAATCAATTCATCTGGTAACTGTGACCCCCATCTGCTGAATACCTTGTCTCTACATCTTGCTGTTGCCAGATAGGGCACACTTAGGGTACTGCAAGTCTATTCAGATAAGAATTGCACCTAACGGAGGTTAGAGATAGTAGTATAATTTCAGCTGATTGAAAATTTCCCATGTAAAACATTTTCCTGTAAGAAATTGGATTTTCAACTAAAATAACTTTTCTGCTTTCTGCAAAAATTTTGACATTTTATTTCACAGCTGGAAAGATCTTGAGGCAAATGGCACTTGCTATTTAGTGTTCGTTTTTAGTGTTAAGCTAAATTTAGTGCTCATATTTTCAGTTATTTCTCAGCTTTTCAGTTCTCACTTTTCAATGAAATATTTCCTTCACTACTGAAGCCAATCAGAGTTATACCAGCTACTTCTGTAGGACCAGGTTTTCACTTTCAATATTTTACTACATTAAATCATTCTTGTAAGGCTCATGAATGTCCCTTAGAGATTATCAACCTGTAACCTGTGTGTTTCACAAAAAAGGTTACAGGGATGACTCAGGGAACAACAGACCACTTAATTTGATCTTGATTCCAAGTGAAACAACATAATGGTTAACCCAGAAATCTATTAGTGAGGAATTAGAGGGTAAAATATGATTAATGACAGCCAATAAGGTTTTGGCGAATATACATCTTGTCAAACAAGCATATACTTTGTTTTGGACAGGATTTCAGGCCTACAAAGTAACTGGGCTGATATAATACACCTGGATTTCCCCAGAACATTTGATATAATCCACCTGATATTTTGCATTGTTACTTATTTAAATGTGCTAGATGTTTTAACTACTGGCTTACCAGTGAATGTCACAGTGGATGTTAACAGGGGATGTCAATGAAATGCTTCATCTTCCTAAATTGTTTTGGCTATATAATATTTTTTCCAATGATTCAAGCAATGATGTAAAATATTCTTGGTAAAGGCTGCAAGGTGACATGGGACTTGATGGAGAATAACTAGAAGAAAAAGTTGTTACATACGAGCAAAAAGAATCTGTAAGTTAAGGGCTTCAGTCCAACAAAATTCATTTTAATATGGCCAGATATAAAGAAAACCCTGTGTGAACAAAGAATACAGATTATATCCACTTGTGTCTTGGAGTAGTTATATAGATATGCAGTCACCTCATCTAAGTTCAGAGTGCAGTGCTATAAGGGGGCAAAACAATTCTGTACAAATAAAACTAGTAATTAACTAAAATTAAAAATAAAAAGAAATAAAAAATAAGTAAAGCAAATAAAAGTAAGGAATAGATTTTACTCTTATATGCAGCTTTAACTGGGTCACCACGGGAAATGTCCGTGTTTCAAGAATATGTGGAAATACTGGGGAAAACTTTGAAGAGGACAGCAGAGATGACCTGAAGGCTGGAAATCCACCCTTGTGGTGTGAAGTTTAAAGAACTTGACATATTCAGCTATCAAAACTACTGAAAGATGCTTTGATTGCTGTATGTGGACATCACTACGTGAGAGCCAGCTTCTTAGTCTAGCTGACAAAGCGTATTGAGCTGGATATTTATGTTGACCAAATTTAGCAGTAAAATGACATATTAAAATGCAGTTCCTAGTTGTGAAGGTGAAGAAAGCTCACAACAGTTTCTTGAGTGCTCTCTTGAGTATTCTCTTTTCTTCAGATCAGGGCTAACTGCCCTTTTGAAGCACATATATAAAATCAAGATAGATTACAGGGAACTTTTATTGGAAAGACAGTTTCAGCTGATATATTGTGTGTGCTTATGTATGTGTGCATGTCTGAATAGGCATTAGCATGTTTGTGTGACAAAGCAAAGCAGCTCATTTACGTGAACGTTAATTAGTGTTTCTGTTTCATGTAAGGGTATAAATGGATGAGATTAGATAGCTTGTTCAAATAGACAACCAAATAATCCTGCAGGTTTTCAATCTGTATAAAGACATTTTCTTAGCTTTAAACTGGCCTAGTAAGTGAATATATTTGTATTTGCTCCTTTGCCAGGTAGTTAGGGTATTATGATTTTAATTTCTGTGTGTTTCTTTTTTGGTTAATATGTGTATGTGTATATATATATATATAAATGTATATATATACTTTCATTAGTGTTTCCAATGGAAACATTATTTCTCAGAGAATTTCTTTTTCTCTCAAAACTTGACTTTTGGAATTTGGATGTTTGGGGTGTTTTGATAAAAACTTTTTAAAAAATCTAAGGAAAGTAAATGCCTCTTTACTGAGAGACTGCTTTATTTAAAAACCTAATTTCCACTGTAAAAGGGGGGAAAAAAGTTTTCAAACAGAGGAAAAAATCAGACAGCTCCAGTGTCCTGCATCAGTATCTAAACCTTGCCAGTAGTCCTGTAAGAGCAGGGACTGACAAAATAATTCATTAATGGGAATGTTCTGCTCACAGAGGGAATTGAATAGCTGCATGAGAAACTTTGAAGCCTCCTTTGTGTATCCAAACAGAAACATGGCTCAAAGGAACAAGTGTCTACAGCATGTCTGAGTGCTGTGAACTCTGGGCTATTTGCGGATTGGCTTTGAGAGAAGTTGCTCTTGATTTAAGAGTACATCCTAATACACCAGCAGACTGGAGAGACTGGCAAAGGAGAGAATAGTGAGGGGAGTTTGCCTGGCAACAAAGGCATAGCAATTTGCTCCAGCGTTGTTGTGAAAAGAAGATGCTTTTGTGAGGAGAAAGACAAGTGATAAGTGTAGCATGAAAGCTCTGCGAAAGTAATTGTTCTCCTGAACTCAGCTGTGGTCTGCTCTGGCTCGCAGTGGTCAAGGTCTAAGACAGGAGATCTGTTGGAAGTCTCTCATTTAACAAAGCAAGTTAAGAGATGTCCTTCCCTGAAAATATATCCTTCGCATGAATCCACAGTTATTGCAATTACACTGGGGCCCTCAGACTTCTATATTAATAAAGGAAAATGCAGCAGCATAGAGACTGGCTTCAAACAAGTGCCTGCTCTGCGAAATTTTAAATAGTGATTTTGGTGAATCCAGTTGGGTGAAATTGGTAAATGCTTTCCATGGCTCTGTTTGCCAGCTGAACCTCCGTGCCAGCATCTGTGCTTAGTATCATGCAACATTTAGACCCACTTCTGATGGTGGTGCCTGTGCCACGCTAAGCCTGTAGGTCACAACTGGTTCTCTTTTATCAGCTTCCCCTGTGAGTTTGAGAGTGACAGCAAGTCCATGGCACTGGTCAGCTCCTGCTCTGATCCCTGCCAGAAAAGCTGTGTGCCAGAATGCCCCCTTGCACTGCTACCAGCAGTCCTCCCTGGTGTTTGTACACCCCTGTGACTTATGACACTAATTGTGAGCTTTTGGGGATAAGAATTGACTTCAGGTTGCTCATCAGGTACCCTTTGCAGTTTCCATTTTAAATTTATATATATTTTTGTTGTTGTTGCAGAATCTTGTATCAGTTGTTTTACGGTGCGTGCATTTCTGCAGGTGCATCTCTAGCCCGTCTGCTGCGGCAGAGCTCAGGCTCAGGCAATCAGCAACGCAGTCCCTGTTAACAGCAGTGGATTTCCCTTAAACCCTGATTAACCAATGATGTTGGCTCTGATTTAAATTCTTCTGTCATATATTTCACTGTAGGACAAAGCAGTTTTCCTGAATTTAAAGAGGACTGCCACGGCTGTGTAAATGAATGAGATGTTTTCTTAAAATAACTGTTTATACATGTAAATCTCTCTGGATCTCCTAAACACTTCGCATCTCTCCCTCTAACTCATGCAGTGGCATCTCTCTCTGTCAGGCATGTCACATAACCAGATTGTAAAATCCAAGGAGCAGAGGGCATGTCTCTTCCTTTTGTACAGTGCCATGTGATGGCTGGAAGATTGAGGAGATGAGGAGGAGAGAACACTTTATTCTGCTAAGGACAGAACAAATTAAGAAGACCTCCCCCCAACAGAAATTAAAGTTGAGATATTTTGTTTATTTTGAAACAAATAAGTTAATATTTATCTCAAATTAGTTTTGGAAAATGGGGAAAATAGGGATTTTGATTTTTTTTGTTGGTGGTGTTGTTTTGTTTTGTTTCTGATTGGATGTACAGTTTCCGCCAAAACCTGCAATATCATTACTAGAAATTCTAGTTGTCAATTTCTATTTAGAATTAGAGGTTTAATGTAGTTTTTAGAGGCAAAAAGGTGCAGTTGTAAAGTCACGATGAAATTGAAACTTACAATAACAAAAAAAAAAATTCATGTGGCATATTCTATACATTTTTATATGACATAATTTCATTGGATAAGTTTCAGATATTTAGGAAATAAATAAATCACATCTGGTAGCAACAATTACATCTATTAAGTTAACTGGAAGAGGTATGAACATTTGTAACTGTAAGGTAATAAATGGTTCATGCAACAAAACAGTACTAACACAAGCTAATATCTGAACCTTTCACCTATCTCCTTTAAAATATAAAAAAATATACCCCTTATTGTCTGGCTTTTAGACTTTTGCCAGGTTGGGAATAAAGTAAATTAAGAACAAAGTGTACAAAGCAAACATTATGCATGCAGTTTACTGCTACATACTTAAAGCCTCAAAGTGAGGCATCTGTGGATATATATCTAGTTTTTGCCTTCCATGGGAATCATTGACTAAGAGGGAAGACAAATGGCATGTTGAGGCTCTCTGGAAGCTGACAGGCACCTGTAAGGGACACAGTGTCCACTGTTGTTTTTGGCAAAAAGAAAAATTATTTTATCCTGTAATGAAAGATAGCAGATGGTAGGACTAGCTCTTACTGTTCTCCACTGGAGAAGGGGAGGAAATAATGAAGCAGAAGACTCCAAATAAAGGTTTTCATGATATGTACTGGAAAGCCCACACAGCTGCACTGAAGTTCTGGGCCAGCCTGGCAGAAGATGGGCTGGTTTGGTCCTGACAATACAGAGCTGCTCCAGTGGGGTGGAGGTGCTCGCAGCTGCTGACCCTGACCACACAGAAATGTCTGAAAAACCATGAAGCTCTGCTACGGCTCTTTCGTAATGTTGCCAGTGCTCTAAATAGTATTTGTGTGGCCACTACCCGGCCAGATAAAAATGACCCATCCCTTGTTTACAAAAACTATCAATTAACTTACTATCTTTCATCAGGATAGATGGCTGTGTTTAATTCTGTATTTTCATCAGAAAGCAACTCTGATTTCTGCCTGCAGAAAAGCTAATTTTTGAGGGATCACGGTGGAAACATTTTAGCTTTGTATTTTTCCTCCTATCATGAAGCAAAATAGAAATAAATGAGCTTGATACGCTATTCAATTATGTTAATTTATAGACCTATAACCCCAACAGCTATACTGACACATAAATGATGAAACAACATATGATCAGTTCTCTATTACTACAAAAGAAGTGTTAAAACAAGGATGAGTGAAAACTTTGGAGACTCTATATATGGAAAAATGCAGTTTGCCCACAGACCCCAGAAAGTGTACTTCATCACGATGTTTTTTGGATTTAACACTGAATTCTCATTTTCAAGAAAAGTTCCAACTTATCTTGTTGCTATTTAAAAAAAAATCTTAAAAAAAAAAAAAAATTGTAAGCCAAAACTATACACTTAATTTCAGGTCAAAGAGAGCAATTCACAAAGTAGATGCTCTTTCTTTTGCATGAGCTTAACTTGTTTCTTTGTGAGTCAGCCCAAAATGGATGATAATGATAATAATTTTGACACTGAATGAAACATGTACATAGCTCTACTTGGATCGTATTTATTCCAAACTCATATCAGTAGCTTCAGTGAAACTGAATCATGACTAGGTTTGGCCTGTAATTATTGAACTGTTAAGCCCAGTTGCATGAAGGAAATGAGAGATGCTATTATCAAGTAGCTGTCACTAGGGCAGAGTCAATTTTCTGTCTCTTGCCATGATTTTTCTTTAGGTTCTTCGTAAGTACGGAAGAGTTTGTAGCAAGGCAGGATGTGGCAAGGTCAGGGGAGAACAACCAAAGCACCCTGTGCTCTGGCAAGCTCAGCAAGCAGAGGCATCGCCTATGTGTACAGCAGCTATGTGTGCCTTGGGTCACACATCATAATCATCATCATATTTACATCATAATGATGTAACATTCATTTTGTTGAAGTCATTTCTAATTGCAAACCCAACCCAGGCATCTAGTCTCCTGTTTGTGAGCCTCTCATCTTTGCATCAGCTCTGGAGTAAACTCAGCATTCGCATGCCGGATCTGTACCCACATGCTGCTGTGCTCACCAGAGCTAACCCCTGTCCATTTATCTTTAGTCCTCTTGTCTCTGAGCTAGCGAGCAGAACTAACATCTTAAAGCTTGTTTGCTCTGGGACTGAGTTTTTATTTCAAATGATAAAAATCTCTTTT
Source organism: Aythya ferina (assembly GCF_964211825.1). Classification (NCBI taxonomy): domain Eukaryota; kingdom Metazoa; phylum Chordata; class Aves; order Anseriformes; family Anatidae; genus Aythya; species Aythya ferina. The sequence continues at coordinate 7,266,674 of NC_140315.1, read as the reverse complement.
TTCCAGCTCCAGTGAAAACAAGAGTTTTCAGAAAGTTGTAAGGCCAGCCAAGTGTGCTGAAGTAGGTTCTGGCTCCTACTCACTTGCTGGCATTTTTCGACAATATTGGAACCTGTTATATTAAAATGGCATCCTGAGGGCATTGGAAGCTGCAGTATGTATCTTTGGGGAGGAGATTTGGCAACTTTGAATTCTCAATCAGGATTTACAAAAGCTACAATAAAACAAATAAAAACTCATTAAAAATATGCTGAAATTTCTCTTATTCCCCATAACCCCTTTCTCTGTCCTCTAGAGTTTTGAATGCCATCAGCTGACTGAAGTTTGTAGCTGGGGAGAGGAACAAACAGCCAAGGGATAAATTAGACATGGAAATGTTCACCTACAGTGTAAGATTGTTTCTACAAGCTTCAAGTGCACACACAAATGCCTGTTCTGCATATGTATCTGTGAATGTGCATGTTTGTTAACCATACTATTGCACATCCAGTTGGCAGGGGTGCCACATACCTTGTGCACAGCACCTTGCATGGATACAATTTATTTCACACAACACACTTTTCCATTGAACAGCCTTTTGGGCTGCACATTTCATATAATATGAGTACTGTTCTGTAGGTAGAAGATATTTCAACATGATGATTTCTACCACGCTTTTGTAAATAATTAAATGAAAGGTGACGCGCCATAAAATAAATAGACTTTCAAAGTGAGTTTCTGAAGTCCAAAGTGTATTTGCAGGATATTATTATGCATTATTGACATGCAGTTTGCAGACATCTTTTGTGCTGGGCAGTCCCTTTCTGTCCCTGGCGCTGACCATGGCAAGATACCACCACGAGCTGGCTGGGGGAGCCAAGGAGCACTGGAGGGAGGTAACTTCTCCTTACCCCATGGCTGATCTTAAACGGCTGCCTGGCTGCTGAAGAGCTCTGCAAGCCACTGCCTTCTCATTTCACAGCAAATGGGCACAATTTCAAAGGTACTGGCTTTGATATCCTCCTGTTAGGCAAATAGAAGTGAGATGATAGGGACAGGGTTACAGACAGTCGAGCTTTCTCTCTGTGGGCCTCAAGAAAATAGAGGAGGCTCAAGCCAAGCCACCAGAAGCCAACAGTTTTTCTCATGTTTCCAGAAAGTATGTAATTATTTTTTTAATCTACCCTGAACCTAATATCTGATGGTACATCTAATAAAACTTATAAGTAGTATTTTATGAAGCTCTAGTTGCCTCCCAAGCTCACCAGGGATCATTTTTCTCTTTGAAAAACAGCTCATCATTAGGAATCAAAGATGTTTGATATACAAAATAATTTCCCAAATTAGGGTTTGTCAAATGTAGGTTTGCAAATCTCTCTGCTCCTCCCCTCCCCCCATCTCCCCGTTAGGTTGATTATATCTTGCAACCAGAGGCAAAATAAAATTGTTCCACCCTTTCCCCTCCTATCCCTCCCTCCTCCCTCCCTTATCTTCTCCGCCTTATCCGAGAGCAGCTTGGCACCCCCGTTGCAGCTGTACCCATAGGGCAGCCGCGTTATCCTCGGCACAGCCAGCAAAGCCTTCATTAACTCGCCACTACCTCTGCCGCACACGCCGGCCACTCGCAGCAGTCCCCAGGGCTCCTTACGGGGCATGAGAGCCGGTGGCGAAGCTGAGTGAGAGGGGAATGTGGATGGCTCTCCCTCCACCAAGTGCCAGCAAACGGTTAACGGTTTAATACTTTACAAAAAAGTCAAGACAGACTTGTGATTCTTGATGTTAATGAAGGTGTCACACATTGTCTAGAGAAAGTTGTGCCTGGCAATCTTCCTTTTTTCGGATGCCTACACCACTGACATTTCATCTCGCATTCAAAGAGCACTACCTTAATGAAATGCATAATTAACATATTCTAATTGTGCTGAGCGCTGTGATGATTTTGACAGAACTCACTTTCCATGTCTAATTTGATGCTAATTTAATCTGTTCCTCTCCCGCTGACATGACCTTTCTTGATTGAGTTTCACTGAGGAAATTTTTTGATGGATTGATTTATCAGCATTGCAGAGACAACAAAGGCTCAGGGTGCACGACAGAAAGCGGGGCGGGAATGGCCCTCCGCCGCCCGCCCGCTCTGAACTTTCTGGCTGCAGTGTCCTCTTTCCAGAGACTGCTTGTCTGATCTACTGATGGAATTCAAGAAATGTGACATCTGTGTGTGGGTTTGATCTCCGCCATAAATACAGTAAATATCTTATTGTGCCTGCAAATCCCTTGGAAGGGAAACTTCTCCTTCGCTGCGGTTGTTCTGTAGGAAGCAGCGGGTGCCCCGGCGGCGGGGGCGAGGGCCGGCTGGCACTGTGCTTCCTCCTGCCAGGGTCCTTGGACTTCTTTTAATTAATCTGGTCGTTACCAGCTAGGAGTGAAATGAAAAGTGCAGTGAAACAAGGCTGTAAAATGTATCCCAGTGTAGCCTCCTTACTGGGCCGTCTCATCAAACTTTCTCTGATGTTTCCTTAAAGTTATGTGTGTTTAATATCCAGTGTGTGTATTAGGATACACATTATCTGTATGAACATATAGAAATTGATGCGTTGTACATATGTGATTATATACTCATTCAAACGTTAATAATTCTCTCAGTGTTGAAATATATTAGCTATACATCCCGACACAGAAAGTGAGCGTGTTTGTGTGGGAACACCCAGGCATGCCGTGAGTCTCCCATGGAAATACCAAATTTTTCAGTCGCTCCACAAAACTCCTCTTATGTATCAGGTGGCCTGTATCTATTGCATCATAACATGACAGTTTCTTCCTAACAGTATATCTAGCTTATTGTACAGGGTTCTGTATTGGGGTGGGGAGTGGAGGGGAGAAAAGTCTTTCCTGACCCTCACCGTGAACTCTTTTATATCCTGAAGCATGAGATTCGAGTTATCTTTGGGTGTTACACTACAGCTGTTGCTGGTCATAAACTTAAAGGGTTCCTTGTATTGCATTAGCATGAGCAATTTTTCTGCTTTGGAAAAAACAGAGATACCATCAGACTTTAAAGAGAAATCATAATAATATTTAATTGACACCATTGTTGAAATGAATATTGTAAAGAGCAGTCACATAAATTCTTAATTTTTTGTTTTAATGTTTCAACTTACTGCAGACGTCTTTTAAGGAGCTAAGACACACATGTTCACTTTTTTTAAGATGACGTAATAATTTTGTCTTAATTTTTTTTTATTAAAAAAAAAAAATTGATTGTTTCTTATCAGCTTTTTAAACTACATCAAGCAAATAATAGATGCTTGAGATAGATGCTTAATATGTGCAGCAACAATTCTCAAAACCGGGACTCTAAGCCACATGTATACTGCACTTGCCCATCAACACGTAGCCCTGTGGATTTTTGTCTAGTCTGTGATCTGAGAACCAGACCAGACACCAGTTTAGGGACAGCTCATGTTCAGTGAGCTCTGCAGAGAGGCACAAAAAGGGTCATGAAAAGATGTAACAGCAAGCATGGGCTGGTGGTTAAAGCACACAGCCAGCACCAAATGGCTGGCTCTGGGTGTGGGCTGTGCCAGCCCCACAGCCCCATATCGTGCTTCCCCTTCCCCTTGTCAATGGGAGCATGGAGTTAGGCATGGTCTTCACCCCTCTTCTGATGGGCAAACCGAAGCCTGAGCTTGCTCAAAGCAGAAGTAGATTTACTGATGTTAAGGAATTACACCTGTCTACACTGGGCCTGAATTTGGTTCTCGAGTTGATGATTTTCTTTATTATTTTTTAAAGGAAGCTCTTCTCTCAGTAGAGTCTTTCCTGTCTTGATTTCATCTCTTTGCCAAGGGGCCAAAGCTGATTAACTCACACTTCCCCTGTGCTCTGGAAAAAAAAAAAAAAAAAAAAAAAAAAAAGGAAAAAAAAAGAAAGAAAGAAAAAAAACTTCTGAAATATTTGGCACTTGTGTATAAATTCTGGCTAAGTCTGTTGGGCAGCTGCATACCAAAATGTGTAAACCACGTTATAACTGTGAAACTATGAGTCATTCAGTGTTATTTACCATTGATACTGGCAGGCAGCCTGATCTGTTACTGTAATTATGTCTCTGTCTCTACCAGTGAGATCAAAAGTACAGAAATTCCAAGTAATAGGACTACAACTACATTAGTAGGGTGAAACTGAGCATCTGGATTGGAGAAAAAGATATTGAGTGCACAGTGTTACAAGAGATCAAAGAGGCAACTAAATCTAATAAAACAGTAATAATTGGTAAGCTCTACTTCCAACATATGGAGCATCAGAATTTGGTATTAAAATGTTATTTCTTAAGAACTTTAAAAAATTGAAACAGATAGTTTGAGAACATTTGGGTGTATTCTGCTGTAGGCTCTGTATTTCTGCAAAGAAATCAGATGCCTTCATCCATATTTAGAAGACTAATTAAAAAGTGATCTTTTTGTTCGTTTTTTGTTTTTCGTTTTTGTGTCATCCTAAAGAAATTTTATTCATATATTTTCATCTGTGGTCACCTGGTTGCTTCTCATTGTTTTACTGATGAAACCAATTGGAAAGAAAGGGAGTGGAATGGAGTTTGCAGCCATGCCTGTTCATCAAATGCTCTTTTTCATTAGAACAGTTCACTTCAATAAAATCCTGGGCACTTTTGATAAGACAGTATTCAAGGAACAAAGCTGTTAGGAAATGACTTGCTCATAAGTTCCAGCAATAATTTTTGGCCTTAGAATATTACTTGGTGTTTTTCTTTGTCAGTCGAAAATGAAAATGTAGCATTTCAATTGTAGCCCATTAGAAATGTAGCAAGGCGTGCTGTTCTTTGCAGTTGATCTACAAATTGCACCAGAATACTTCTGTGAACTTTTGATCTGCCAGTACTCGTGGGAGAAAAAAACAACAACATTCCCAGAAAATGCCTATTAATTTGAATGATTGAATATTCAAGGAGAAGGTTTTTTCTTATCAAGGTTTCTACAGAAGGAAAGTGAAAATTAGTAAAATGCATTGAGTATAAATAGAACTTGACTACTGCACGAAAGAAAGATTTTAGCACTGAATGCTTTGCAGAAGGGTGAATCTTATTGCAAAATGGCCGAGGACAGAAATGTTTGGAACATGGAAAGGAAAACTTTAATCTATAGATGTAGATGCAGTGAGTCATTCTGTAGTAAGTGCAACCATATTTTGGTATCTCCATTGTTCAGATTTGTTTCTGATGGAAAAATAAAAGCTATGATTTATATCTGTGGAAAAGTTGTTTAGTACATAGGCATTGCATAATATGTCTTCTGAGAGAATGAGTTTGGAAAGACACTGGTGGCTGGATTAAGTACTAGTTAAAATAGAAACAGAAAGGTAACATTTTTCCTTGGACCACAGTGCAATTTGCATTGTTGTCTGTTTTTTGATCAGCTCAGTGACATCTTAGGAATGATAGTTATGACTCTTATAACCCCAATTCTTGTTTTAAGAGACCATCATAGAAAATATGTATACACTGTGGCCTTAAGGCATATAATGCAAAGCATATTTTGTAGCTCCATTACAGGAGAGTGGATTCCCATCAGGTGAAGGACTTATCAAGTATGAAAGCTTTTGTATTCTTTCTCCCTCTACACCCCACCCCCCAAAAAAAGACCAAAAAAAAAAAAACAAAATTGAAATAAAACCAACATCTGGGAAAACCGTTATGGCCTTGAATCTGTTTAGAGCTGCCCTTTATTTTGGAATATTTTGAAGGATTAATTCACAGTTCTTTATTCATGTCAAAGAAAAACAGTACTAGTAAGGTAGTGTTGTGTGTAAGGAGCATTTGGACTTAAATTAAGAATTCAACCCCACATCTATAAAAATGAGCTGTATTTGTACATTCTCCATAGCCCCAGAACTTCAAAAGCAAAGGGAGCAGCTGTCTGTATCTGTGAGCGTTGCCACTATCCTCAAGAACTGCCACTTTCAAGAAACCCATTAAATGTATATATATGTGTGTGTGTTAAATTCCACTCCCAGCTGTGGAATCAACAACAAAACAAACAAACAAACAAAAACTTGCAACACTGAAATAACTGAAGCAAGCCTTTTTTCTGAGGAAATATTATTGAGGTGCTGAACAACATTTGATCACTTGCAACCCTTTCAACTGACGTTCTATTATTCACATGTCTCTTTCATTATGCAACAGATGGTGAGTCCTGTCGCTGATTTTTTCTTCAGATTCACAAAACTTCAATGGATTGTAATATGACCCTAAAAATGAGTAGAAAAAGAAAATGCTTGTTAAGGTTTTATCTTTGATAATAATCCATTGACAGAGAATAACAGCTGACCTCCTATAAAGCAGAAAAAGACACATTTGCCTTATTTTATGAAGAGCATTTGTCTAAAACATTTGACTGAGGTGCAGAATGTGGCCTTCAGCTGAAATGAAAGATGGTCCTTCTGTTGCTACACAAAGCCATATTTGCTGCTGCAAAGTGCAAAAGGATAGGTTGACAAACTGATAGTATGTCAGGAGCGGAACAAACTTGTATTCATCTTCACAAACATCTGCATATTTGTGAAGACTCTGAACCAGAAATGTTTCATTTGGAGGCGTCATTTGGCAAATTTAAGATGGCCATCATGTTGAGGTCTAAAAACTGCTAGAAAAGTCTTTTAATACAATCCCTCTGTCAGCTTTCTGGTCACTTATTAATAGACAGTTCATGGTGCTGAAAGACTGGGGGGAAGTCTTAGAGCAATTAAAAGCTATGCTCCATATGCTTTTGATGTTTTTTGATCTCATCCTAGACTAACTAGATCCTGAATTATTATGCCATGAGTTATTAAATCAGTTAGTTTGCAATAATACGTAAAATAATAATGCTTGTATATTACCCCTCCTACTGATGGGTTTTCACATGCAGGGCTCAGTCTGGCAAACACTTGCAATATCTGATTAACTTCAAGCACACACATATTCATCTGCAGCTGGGAAAATGGGTCTTCACCTAGTCATATGATGAGATGTGCTGCTGAAACACAACCAATGTTGGGGTGAAAACACTAGAGACTGTTTTGGAGCCAGATGGGAGTCACCCATTGCTTCTAACCTCTAGGAACCTAGTTTAGTCCTTGGATTAAAGCCTCCCTCTGTAACCAGGAGAGCAGGGTGTAAAGCTTTGATAGAATATCAAGAGCACTTTGGTTAGGAAACAACTTTTCTGCATTGGCTGTAGAGGAAACCAAGACTGTTAAGTATATATACAATGGTATTGTTATTCAGATTCAGTCTGTAGAAAAATAATAATGAAGATTGGAGAATTCAGATACTTATTTTATTGAACTTATATTTTAATATTGACTTCAATAATAATATAGAATATTTTATCCATAAATCCTTTCTTCTTTAGCAGTTTTATTTGTATGATGTTAAGTGTTACGGTAGGAGTTCAATAGTTGTTTTGGTTTAGGTATTTCTGCAAAAAAAAGAGTTGCATGCACATACTCACATTTAACTGTTTGTTTGTCTTTCCTGGATGTATCAAGCCAAGACAGATTTGAATGCTTTGTTTTAAGTCTATTCTCTTGCTTAAAGGCATAAACTAATTGATATCAAAATATCATACTGCTGTAGTAAAGAAAAGTTGATGGACCAGATACTCCACTGCTTTAAGTTGGCATAAAGCTTTTCCATTTTAACCAGCTAAGAATCTCATTGAATTCTTTGGCAAGACTGGCACTTTAGACACTATTATTAGTTGGTCTTTCACATTTTTGCAAAAAGTCTTTCAGGCTCTGCCTCTTTGAGTTAGGCAAGCAGGAAAGAATCGACATGAGTCTAACTCAATAAAAAAAATCAGCCCTAGTGCCTGCTTCTTGCCAAGAACAGTGCCCCAGAACTAGAGCACTGCTGTGTTTACTGGCCCTTTCATAACACTGTCAGTATCAAAGAGTTGGTAAATAGAGAACTCATCCAGGAGGCTGTCAAATTCTTCTGCACTGCTGCACACCCCAAGATGATACGCTAACTCCTCTACCATTTTGCCAGTAAGCTTGAGTTTAGAGGCTGGGTCAAGAACAAATGACACTTTTCCAGTAGGCTGTCCTTCAGGGGAAATTATTTTATTTTATTCCTTTTTTTTTTTTTTTTTTTTTTTCCTTCAGTACTGACATGAAAAAGCAGCTATTTGATGCTTTTAATAGAGAACAGTTACATACTTATTATGTACCCCCAGGTTTCTTTGTCATTGCCTTCAACCCATTGCAAATTCTCAATCACATTTTAATATTTCTGAATCATACATCCTTAGCAATTTGCAAACATCCTTAAACAAAGCCAATCCTATTTGTACAACATTAGCCTTCCAGAAAGCTTGCAAAACAAAACAGTCCTTACCCTAACGGGCTTTGAGTCCAAACAGCAAGGCAGACAGAGTGGGCAGCAGCACAGGAGACAGAGTGGTTTGCCAGGAGCATGCTAGAAATCAGCTGTGGGATGAAGAATAGACCCTGATTCTCCTTCGTAGGTGGACACTTGCTCCCCAGATCATAGAGCTTCCTTTGTAGCTGGTGCTCCCTGTTTTGAAGATTGCTGTGTGACTTCAGCTACAATTTTGTCAAAGATCAAGTACTCAGGAGACATGTTTAAATTTTGTCTTTATAACTATTGAAAAATTAGATCCAAATGACAGGTCAGATTGGTCCTCTTGGTCTCTGGGTCAGTGTTTGTATACAGTAAATATAGAATTGTTGTCACATTAGAAGAAAATCTTTAATATCCCTTAATACAAGAATGTTTGAATCCTGGTGGTTTTTTTCCTGTGTTCAGGCAGTTATTTGACAGTTTTGGGGTGTAATGCCACATGATCAGCACTGTTAACCTGCTGAACAGTTCAACAGATTTTGAAAAGGATTGTGTGGCACAGAAAGTGCACAAAGAACTACTTCAGCTTCCTGCTCAAAGTCTGCTCACTGATTCTCTCATCCTATGTGTCAGGTAAAGTACTGATGTATGGTATGAGTGACTGGGGATCATTTCTACCCATTCTGAAAAAAAAGGGGGAAAAAAAACAGACAAAAAGAGGGACATGTATTGCAGCAGCCCAGGTGAATTTGATGTTCTTGCAAATGTGCAATAATATAATCTGCTTCTTTTCCTGAGTTCCTCTACTACAGCAGGCTTTGTTGGCATTATTAGCCTCCTTGGTAGCATCCTCCAGAGGGAATTCAACAGAGATGAAATGCAAAAACTGCTTTAAAATGATAAGTCACAAATAGGATCTGCCACTAGGCATTATAAACAAAACTAGACACAAGAGACTCATAAAAAAATTAAAGCATAAAGTAACAGAGAAAAACCCAAATCTTCCTGACTACAATCTCATTTGCACACCTGATTTGTTTGCACAGCTTCCAGGATACAAGAAGCACAAAAGCAGTTAAAAAAAAAAAAAAGTCAAATGACCAGCACAGTGGCCATTGAATCAAACATTAATTTAGCAGCTCTTATACCATGAGGTGTATATGCAACTCAGTTTTCAACATCTGTGATTCTTCTGCATGTGTGTGTTGCTAAAAATTTGGGCTTAACAGCCCTTGTAACAAACGGGGGGACACTGGAGTGGGGGGTGGGGTGTGTAATATTTGAAGAAAATGTTTTCTTAAGTTTCAAAGTTTGAAATTGTCTAACTACTTCTGTCTTCTGGTAAAGAGTAGCTATAGAACTAATCAATGTATTGAATACATTACTAATAGCCCCAAGATATGAGAGTGATATATTTCTCCTGACACATACTTTTCATAATACTGCAAACAAACTTCTGACCTACAAATGTAAAATGATATTTCAGTATATGTGGACTCTGTCTTCATGTAAAACTTCAGATTTTTTACCTTAGTCTTTTTGTATCTTTGAATTTTATTTTTATTTTTTTTGATGGTTTTGATCTTAGTCAACTTTAGGATTTTAGTCATCTTTTTGCCCTTCTTTAAAGCAAACAGTTCTGTTATTGTTTCTGTACCTTATTCTCAAGGACAACACAATCCAACTTAATGCATGCATTATACTGGACTGGAATAAATCTTAAATATCCTGCAATATTTTTAGGAGTACATCTTCCAGTTAAATTCTTCACTGTTTTCATTGCTCAGAAAGCATAGGATTCCTCACTTCCTTCTTTCTCAGCTAGAGACTATGTAAAGGTTTGTTCCCCAGATTTTAACCTCATCTGATTTACCACCTATCTCTCTATCTGAGAGGTGTCATCCATTGTCTCTCCCAACTTACAGACTTTTCTGCAGCTCCACTCCATACATTTATACTCTGATGGAAATCATTTGCAACTGAGTGGTGTTTGCACCAAAGGAATGAATCCTGCTGCTTTTCATTTTCATGACTGCTGTTTCCATGTTCCTTGAAAAAAAAACAACAAACGGGGTGATTGGAAGTGCAACACCTGACTGTGCACTGACAACCACAAGCCACTCGCATGGCAGCATTAAAGCTGGTTGAGTTGTGAGTTCTAGTTTCTGGTATTAGTGAGCAAAGCTGGCCGCTGGATAGTCCTGATGTGTCATATTCATTTCTCAGGAGTGAGAAGCAGGCAGGATTCTAGAAGAAGAGCAGCCGTGATGTGGGTGATGTAAGTGCATGCCAACCCCAAAGGTCTAGCACACTTTAGAGACTTCAACTTTCATACTCAGCTCTTTCAAGTAGGAGTCTTGTGATAGGAGTGAAAGCTTATAAACTTGGAGAGTGAAGTACTTCTTACTGCACTTAAATTTCCAATTCTGTGTGCTGTAATTTGGCAAAGTCAAGTGAATGTCTTAGCTGCTGCTCAGCCTTGAATCTTGAAGCCCTGTTCTCCCTGTACTTGTGCTAAAGGAAGAGGCTAAACTGTGCAGTGACTAATGTTGGGTCTCACCAGGAAACAGTAGTTCCACTCTGTGAAAAAGTTTTACACATGCATGTTTTATTTCCCCTCAATGTGAAACCAACACCATTAAAATCATAGTGAGGAGAAAAAAAAACCTCAAACCATTGCAAAAGTAAAAGTGGTCAAGTAGTTACATTTGGGGGAGTCACGCTCATCACAGTCCTCTGATTTAGACAGAGTGAGATGTGAACCTCAGACCGTGATGTTTTTAATATGCACTCTATCCAGTCAGCTAACTTGAGGTCTCTGGGCTCTACTTTTGTTTGACCTGAAAATTGCTAATTGTAGGGAAAATGTCATCAAGATGCAGCAGACGTAGTTCCAACAATCAGTTTTTCTTACAGAGAGACACGATAGGAGTGGACAGTATTGTATGTCAAAAATTAACAATGCAGTTCTGTGAAAGGCTTGTTATGTTGGTAAATACTTAAGGGAAATGTTGTCAATAACATTGTCTGTAAGGTATCTTGAACACACTGTGCAAGAATTGCTACATAAGTATAAATTAAAAAAAAATATTACTTGATATGCTTCATAAAATTATGCATTGGATACATCAGACTAGTTCAGGGACCTATTGTAAAATTAAAGCTTATATAAGTAAATTTGAGATCTTAGTCTCTAATGAGTGCTCCACAGCAAAGATTGCTATCTATTTCTATGCTAGCCCATTCTTTTCTGTGCACAGAAATGCTGGTTTTAAACTCAAGGGGTCACATCAACTGCCGCTGTGTGAGCTTGAGTGTGTGTGCATGCACATGCGACTTATGTAAGAATTGCATCATGGTTTCATTACATCATTAAGACTGGATTCTGACCTCAGGGTAGTTATTGGAGCATACACCAACCTCCATCTTCTACTCAGCTGAGTATGTTCAGATGTGGTGAGTGTGCAATGGCTGCAGATGCTGACAGGAATTGCCAGGCGTTCAGCTGTGTCCAGACAACTGTATTTCCATACGTAATTAAACCATCGGACTTTTTTTCTTTTTTTTTTTTTTTTTCTTTTTCTTTTTTTTTTTCTTTTCTTTTTTTTTCCCGTGTCAGATTTTTATGTCACACACAAGTATATTTGGTAAAGCACTTTTCTTCTTATCAGTCAGGTATGACCAAGTTTGTCTTTTGGAATTATTCTGTAAAGATTTAGGCATTGATTGTCATCTTACATGAACCAGAAGCAAAAGAAAAAAATCTCTAACCTGCTTCCTTGAGGGAAAAGCATTTACTTCTCCATAGGCAGAGAAATCAGTTCATGTAGGATATGTCAATTAAGAGTGGACAGCATCATGGAATATCATTTCCAAGGTAACCTCTACAGTAGTAAAATTAATTAGACCTTTGGTATTAAATGAGTACTAAAGCAACTAATAATTTAATCTTAAAATTCTCCTTCAACATATCAGGAAAAAGAAAATCATAGAAGAATATATTAAAGTGCCAACTGTGGTTTATTTGGGAATAACCTGCGCATTTACTTTTCATGAATTCATCTAGGATTGCCAAAGACATGCCTGATTAAATTTACCATGTTGGTCCCTGTTCTCCTTCCCCTTCCCCCAAGCACACTTATGGCATCATTATGCAAATCATTGTGCTAAGACGATATATTCAGATGTGTGCTACCAGTCCATGAAATAGCAGGAAAGTGGGAGGGGATACTCTGCAGAAACCTTTGGTCTGTTCTGTGACAGTGTAAATCTCGGAACAAGACTTGTGATGTCGGGCTGTGAAATGCATGCGCGAGATCACAGTGGCTGCGCAGTTCTCATCCTGCAGCCAACTGTGGTTCCCTAAGGTGACCTTAGGAGACTGAAACTAAGAATATCATTTCAGGGTCCTGAGATTCAACTCCCAGGTCCTCCCGAGATGCACTGCAAGGGGAAAGAAGTGCTTCCCCTCCTGTTCTAGAGAGCAGCAGCTCACTGTGCACATTGTTAGTTATTTGCAGTAGAAATAATGAGCCAGACAGGTCCAACCCAGTGTTTTATTCCCAATTGCAAACAATTAAATAGAGGGAGGAACTTGAGCAAAGCAGAAGCATATCTCAGACATCGCACGCAAGCAGGAAATGTGTCTCCCTACCAGCCTCCACTTCAGACTTGTCATTTGGCCACTGCAGCAATAGCGGTCATGCAAACAACTTTCATTTAATGCAGGATCATGCTTCCCAACCCAGTGATTTCTGGGGTGTTTTCATATCATGCCATCCTGTGGAGGATTGCAATCTGGTTACAGAAAATAGGAGCATTCCACTTTATTACTTAGTATTGAGAAAAACAAGTCTAATTGGCTTCTGCTGTGCCTTAATAAGTAAAGAACAACAAAGACATTTAGTCATTCACATCATTTCCTGTTTTTAAAGGATTTTAAATGTGACTCAGTGATTAACATTAAAACACAGCTACTACGCAGACATAAGAACTACTTCATTTTTTAATTATATTTTAACAGGTATAGATTCAATGTTGTTGACATTTATAAGGGGTCCTTATTTCCAGTAAAGTAACATAATGAAATATCCAGTCCCCCACCTTCATCACGTTTGTGTGCATTCCTAGCGTTGATGTTGGCAGACCAGGAATATATTTGTGTTGCCCGTAATATTATACTAGCCTAGTCTAAGGAGTCATAATCATCTTAATAGAATCAGAGAGAAATGCTTCTCCTTTCTTACACAAGAAAAAAAAAAATAATTGATTTTTCCTGTTCTGTCTTTGGTCTTTTGTTTTGACTGGAAATCTACTGTAGACATGAGTATTCCTTCCTCAGTGAAAGCTTCCTTTGAACTACACATTTAAGAAAAAAAAAAAAAAAAAAGAAAAAAAAGTTTTAGGATTTATTGACTGATATTTTCTGAACCCAAAAAACATGCTTCTGAACCCAAAAAACAAGCTAACAAAATCATTATCCCCAGCCCTGCCTGCCTATGGGCCTGCACAAAACACTTGCTTTTCCAGCTGCATGCTGGGCAGGGCCTAGGTGCTGGGTTTGCTCGGTGTCATATTCCTCCCTTACAGGGACTGGCCAGCGCTGTAAAGTGTAAAGTAAAACCCATCCCCAGCTTCCCTAAGATTTAAAGATGACAATGACCTGGTTTTTGTCCTGTCTCCTGTTGCCAGCATTTGGGGAATATGGAGCTGTTGATGACAGAATGGCCTGCATGGAACCAGGGTGCTCAGAGGCAGGAGAGGATGCAGTGGGGCCACAGGGTTTTTTCTTCCCATGTACCATAAGTTTCACCTCAGGATTTGGAGGGACTGTCACTAAAATGCAAAGTAAAACGCATCTGAAATTGCTGAGCATTGTTTTCTGTTCCTTGAACTTGGATATGAGGGGTGGGGAGGGAAAGAAAAACCTCCCTTCTGCCATACTTTGTCAGTGCTTTGAAACAGCGTGCCTTGCATGATGCATGGCTGCAGAACCCACGACCGGCAGTCCGCAGGCGGCCGTAATGCCCACAGTAATGTAGAATTGCATTAAGCAGAAGTTCTGGTTTTATAGGACTGCTATTGTTTTTCATCCTTCTCAGTGAGTGACCCCTGCAGATGTGGGTGCAGAGAGGTATTTCATGACAGAAGGAGCTCACAAATGGTGGAAGATGTGTGTCGTGGAAAGGTTGGCATCATATTTCTTGTGTGTAAAAAGGACAGCAAAAATCACAAAAATGAACTATAATAACTGATTCCATAGAGCTTAAAACTCCCTCAAGGCTGAGGCATCTTGGGCCTTTCTGAAGAGAGGCATATATTTCGAAGGGAAAGGGGAGAGAAAAAAAGTCTAATCTTCTGCTGATGTGGCCTTGGCAATCGACTGAACTGACAAGGCTGTGTGTTTGTAAAACAAGCTGTGCTAAGTATTTTTTCGGCCTCGTGTTTAGAAACACACAGAGGGGGGAAAAATGAATAAATATGGAAATCAAATGTAAAAACTTCTTGCACTCGCAACTGGCTCCCCGGAGGGAATTCCTCCCTCTGTTCTCTGCTCTTCCTCCACTCAGCAAAACGACTGCCAGTCATTAACGGAGCTGTACGAGCTCACTGTACAGTAATTGAACACCAATGGGCCCACCCTCATTTGCATTCCCCAGGCCTTGATTGGCAGCTGTACATGAAATGCCATATCAGTTGAAAGTATGTTGTGAGCTGGCACTAATGATCCAGTGGCTCCGGGGAAACCTGCCATATTGTAATTCGGCTATCAGGCATGAAAGAAATAATTCTAAGTGCCAGCAATGTGAAGCCGAATAAATGTTTCAGTGCTGCAGGTTGCCAAGGGTGACACTTCTGATTTAGTATAAACGAATGCCCCGTTGCCTTTGGGGTTGGGGGAGTTCGCATTGTATCTGAGATGTGTGTATAAAACATTAGTATTAGAAAATGGCTTCGGCACGGGATGGGAAACAGAGGCCTGGTCCCAGGCGGCGCGGGAATGTTTACAACTAATGACTGGATGAAAGGATTTTTCTACCTACTGTAATGACAGGCAAAATAGGATTTGCTTTCCCTGAGATGGAGAATAATGGCTATGTTAACTCTGCCTTTCCTTTTTCTTTCTTTCCCTAAATGAAATGCTCTTTTGTAAAGAAAATCACATCTATTTTCTTCAGTGTGGTGGAGGGAGGTGGCAGATTTAACTCCTTGGGAGTGCTGGGTTTTGGAGGGAGGAAGGCAGCTAGGGGTTTGTAGGTGGCCTCACCAGGCAGCTCCTTGTCCTCGTCACAGGTTTAATGCCAGGGAAAGATTTTTCAGTAGCCTTTGTACTCTTGTTTAATGTTAAAAATCTGGGGAAAGATGAAAGAAAAGACTCCTGATGCCTTAAAAATGTAATGCAGGCAGTTCTTACCTTAATATTGCAGCTCCTGCACATTAGTGTGTCACAAAAGGTGAGAGTGAAGGGACAGGTGTCTGTAGACACTTCGAAAGACAGCAAGCATGAAAAAGCTGCTTCTCTCCTATTGTGTCTGTACACACACAGCTGCAGTAATTGTAAATGTAGCTAATTAATTGCATCTGCCCATAGGAGGATGGTAATTGTGCAGTAACTGCAGACACAGGTACCAAAACCTGCCAATGATTTTTTATCTTTGCAGGAACAGAATTCTATAATGTTTTGGAGAAAAGTGTATGAAGGCGTGTGAACAGTTTGAACCTCTTTTCTTTCCATGCCAATTCACAGATAAGGCTGATTCTTAATTTTGTTATCCACACCCAGTCTGCCTTGCAAAATGGCAATATCTTCAAACTTGGATCGCTTTTATTAACCCTGTCTTTAACTTCAGCAGGGTTATCAGAAGAGCTGACTGGCAGAGAAAAAAAAAAAAAAAAACAATGGTGCAGAAAAAAAAAATGAATATTTTCTTAAAGTTACAGCCAAGCAAAAACGGAAAAGGAAAAATCTGTAAATAGCTAGTTCAGCTAGGTAATGGTTAAGCTGCTGCTTTGCTGAGACCTCAACCTTTCCTGTTGTGTGTGTTACCCTTTGTTTTCATGTACTCTTGCATTGTTTTGTTATCTCTTGTTTTATACTTCTATAGCAAGTTCTTTTGGAACTGATGTCATCTCTGGGGTTTGTACAGCACCCAGCACAGTGGCATCTTTCTCTTTGCCTGATGTTTCAAGGTATTGGAGTAATAGGGTTGGTGATAGTAGGTCACACATTTATCAGTCTTCATGGATAAAACAGTAACTGCGCCCACAAGCAGGATCCCCAGGCACCATCTGAGGTGCTGCCTATGAGGTGTAGGGTCTTCACTGCTCCCAGATGCATCTGTGAAAATTGAAGGCATTCAGTATCACTCAGGATCAGATCCTGACTATTTTGTTGAGGCTTTTATTGTTGTTATGGTGCCCCATGATGAGATACCATCTGCAATTTGTGGTCAGCGGGGATGCAGGAAGAAAAATGACAAATTAGAAGCACAAAATGCTTTAAGATGAATGAACTACCTGAGAAAGAACGTATGTCAGCCTGCAATTTATGAGGATAAAGCATCAGAGCTGACAATCTATTATCAGAGATCAGATGAAGCCTAAAATTTTGGATATGGATTTGAATAGCCCCAAACAGAGGCAGCAGATGGATTGGGAGGCTGATAGTCAGGGATTTCGTTTGGCCCTTCATGAAAAAAAAAAAAAAAAAAAAAAAAAAAAAAGAGAGCGAAGAAAAAAAAAAAAAGGATTTCTTTCAAAACATGGCTCATGATTTGGTTTCGGATGCCAATCACTTCACATCTTCAAAACTGTTTGAAAAAGTATTTTGGTTCAGCTACATCTCAGCATAATAAGCCTTTCAGAAGTGTCTGTTCAGACACTCAATATTATTCCTGTTATTTCTGCACTGTCCTGCCTCATCTGTATCCACACAGATGAGACTGGAGAAGAGCTGTATGTCCATAAGAACTTCATACAGCCCACAACGTATTAGAATCAAGTGCAAGTTTCCACATTTTCATAATATCTATCTGTGTTTTGTGGCCCTCCATGTCCACAGCCTTCCATGGCCATGTCTCATCACTGCTTGAGCGCACTGATGCTTTTGGCATCTACAGTGGCAATGAGTGCCACAGGTTAATATGCTGCTGTGTGAAATATATATATATATATATATATATACATATATATTTCCTTCTGCCTGGTCCCAGCCTCCTTCCTGATTTGTCAAGTAGCTGGTGGGATATCCTGCTTCAGTTCTCAGTGGGAAGCATTTGCTGGCAAATGCTTCAGAAACACTTTCTCCTTCAAGTTGTGGCCTCACCAGATGCTGTCACTCAGGTGCAGTTGGATGGCCATTTCACCATTATTTCTTAATGGAATGTCACCACTTTGGAAAGCAGAAGGAAATACAATTTTTGCCTTTTACACATTCTCCTTCAATTAAAAAAACACCTTTTCACTTCTCACAATGGAGAGCTGGTTGTACGCAGCTTTGGTTTACACTTCCTATGTTCTAACTCTGCATCCCAAGACCATTCAGCCGTGACCCAAATACTTGCAAAATAACCAATATATAAAAGGAGAATTATTGTTTTCTCTTATAAATATAATGAATGATATATTTGCCTTTGTAACACATCGGCTTTGTTCCTGAATTTTGTAACAAGTCTCTTTTCTAATATAAATATCCCTGAAGAAGGCAATATGATTTCAGTAATTTGAGAACAGAATATATTCTATGAAAGTTAATAATATGGTGCATCCCAGAAGTAAGACAAATATAAAGACATCCAAACCAGATGATATCATTTTTTACTTTCAGAGATGAAAATCCTGGGAAAAGCTTCTTTAAATTACCTAAGTGTAAAACAAATCCTTTATAATAAAGACAATAATTTATGCCATAATGAAATGTGTCACATAGTTTATTTTGAGGTATTTAAAAGGATTGATTTTATAGATACAGCCTGATTGTTCCAGCACATCTTTCCGCAGGAATTGCATACCTTTTTTTCAGAAGTGGATCAAAACTCCAAAGAAAGTATGAGCAAAGAGGCAGTCATCTCTAGTTGTCTATTTGTGTTTAGCTATCCAGTAGGTTTGTACCTGCAATCATGTACAAGTCATGAAAAGTAGGTGGTCAAATACACGTTAAATTCTACTCGTCCAGTAACAGAAATAATAAATGTGGTAAGGCAGAATAAATATGCAAAATATAGTACTTTAACCTAATAACATGACCACTTGCAAGCTTTAGCATAACACTGAAAATCACTAATGGAGCACTGTGCAGATTTTCATGATACAAGCAGTCAAGAATCATGCATAATGGAACAGTGCAACAGCTAACAGCAGATTCACACAAGATAATTTAAACTTGTTTGTATGGAAATGAAGAACTGATCTTTGAAGTGGTCCTTAATGAGATTCTGCTTGATCCTCACTGTATCCGGAGAAAGTCTTCCGTTTTCCTTTTGCATCCGGCTCATGTTGCTGGGGTGCAGAAAAAGGCCTTGTTTAAATTATGAATGCCAATTTGCATCTACATGACATTAGGTGAGACCTAAATGCTGCCAGTGGCTTCACTTGTGCTTGCAAAATTGTTAAGTTCTACACATTTATTGTTTGCTCCGACACTCTGTGTCACTCAGCACTCCTTGCCAGCTTGGCGCAGTATTGACCATACCCACAGCAAAATGTAAAGGAATCCAGAGAGACTGTCATAAAATTTGTATATGTATCAAAAACATAGGACAGGCTATATTGTCTCACATGTTCTACAAGAGCAAGAAATAGATATTATTTTTTTTATTTTTTTTATTTTATTTTTTTTTCAGCACTGCAACATGCTGAAAATAGCTCTGCAGTTTATCGTCAAATATATTAAACTCCACTCAGAAAGGGCTGGAAGGCAGACACTGTACCAGTGCATCCTGGAATATCTTAAACCACCACGAAGCTTCAGAGCAAACTCCCCCATCAGCCACCAGAAAACACTGCTGAGTGATCAGCCCTTTCTAAACCCTAGTTCTGTCTCTGAAAGCGTCCATCTGGCACATGAAGCTTTGTTTGTGCTTTTGAAAGGCAGAGGGAAAACATTCAGTTGGTTTTTCTATCTGTTTGTTTGTTTGCACAGCTCAGGAGATTAAGGAGGACTTATTTAAAGTTAATGATTATGTTCCCATGAGGGGAAAACACCTTTTGGGGAGCTGCAGGTTCCCTCATCTATTTTCGTCTTCTCATTGGACATTTCTGCCTTCAAAGAAAGCAACCACAATAAATATCTTCAGGTGACATTAGGCTCCTAACCTGCTTGCACACTTATTTTTCAGACTTCAATTTAAAAAGGCAAATAGTTTTCTGTAATGAAACAGGGAGGAGGAACAGAGTCGATTGCGGTTCATTTGCCGGAGTTCACATAAGGCCACAGCAAACTAATACAACTGGGTAACCAGCTATACAGAGAGCAGAGTGGAAATGTGCTCCCATTTAAGAACTGAATGAAACAGTAAGTAGGACTTGTTCAGATGCACTGGCATAGCTCCTGTAAGTTTTCTGCTGGCAGATGTATTCTACAGAATACATGGGTCACCCTGGATGGCATCCAGCCTCCATGATGTGCCATCCGAACATTTCTCAGCTCTCTGACCATAGGTGGGGACAGGTGTGGAGTGAATAAACCTAATATCAGTCATCTTAAAAGCAGCTTTGATGGCTAAACATAGACCTCACTGAAAGGAACTACCACAAAGAATATTTGGCTTTCAAAGGAAGAGGTGCCCTGAGAGCCAGCTTGGAGGTGCAGAGCACTGTGCTTTGCACCGAGTTCAGTGGCAGCAGAGGGGATGCAGCACCCTGCAGGACCCTTCCTTTGTGTTTGGGGGGTTAGATTAGGCCTTTTGCTCCGCAGTTTTCGCTTCTGATCTAATCCACCTCCTCGCCCAGTTTGGCATCACTGGCACTTTCTCATCAGTAGGATGAGCTGCCATTTAAAGCCTGCTGTGGATTTTTGAAACACTTTCATCCCTTGTACGAGCAACAGGAGCCAGCGTTCAGTGTTTGCTTCACATGGCTGCATAGTGGGAAGGACACTGTTGCTAAATTAGTTTAGTCCCATTAAATGAAAAACTTTTTCTGATAATAATTGACTTTTTTTTTTTTTTTTTTTTTTTTTTTTTTGCTTTAAGTGTAGTATTATCCTTTGTCTTCTTTCTTTTTCTTTTTCTTTTTTTCTTTTTCTTTTTCTTTTTCTTTTTTTTTCTTTTTTTCTTTTTCTTTTTCTTTTTCTTTTTCTTTTTCTTTTTCTTTTTCTTTTTCTTTTTCTTTTTCTTTCTTTTTCTTTTTCTTTTTCTTTTTTATGAAGAGAATCATCATGACAAGAATCTCTATTTTTATATTATACATATTTTAAGGGTTTAATTATACTATCTTTGCAAAAACGGTCAAACCAGAAGAAATTGTTGAATCTATTTAGTCAAGCTTTGGCTGCTTTATCTTGGTCCTTCAATCTACCCTTTTCTAACACTGCTAGCACGTTAGCAAATTGTGCTTTTGATCCACTAATTGTATGGACAGCCCTTTTCGGACCTCCCACCTTTGAACCAGGTCAGTGCAGAAGAGAAGCAAAGGCTGCGTACACCACGTGCCAGCTGTGCTTGGCAAAGACCAAGTTTCTGGTGCTGAGCACCTGCAGTGGGGGTGCTCAGGGCTTTCAGCTCTGCTCAAAATGTCCAGCACCTCCATGGCAGTTTAAGGAGTTTCCAGCTTATCAGAGGCACACAGAAATATTAGATAACAGGCAAAACTTTAGCTTGTTAGTACACACACCCTTTTCTGCTATAAATGTCATGTCTGTTTTCTTTGCTTTTACATTAGGATCTATTCTGCTTTGCTATGTACAGAATTGACACACAGAGCTATTATTATTGCCTAAGGGGATCCTTATAAGTTTTATAGCATCCATATAGATCTGACAACTTGCTGCATCTGATTAGTTATTATGTTTACTCAATGCCCTGAGCACTGAATGGATACCCAGAGCAGGGCCAGGCCTTAGAGAGAGATTTGGTGGCAGATTCGACATTTGGCTTCTGTCCTCAGCTAAATCACTCCATAGCCCACTGCATTCTCCAGCGACTCATGGTATGGAAATGACAATTGCACAGCCCAGCCTCTCCCATTGTTCTTCACCATCAATGCCTCTGGCCCTGGCTTTAAAATAAATCCTTTTATAGAAAAAAAAATTAAAAAATAAAAAACCTTACCTATATCATATATCCACAGGCAAATAAATGGGAAGCCCAGTAAAAATAGCTATTTATTAATTTTTATTTTGGATCACTGTCTAATCATGAGAAACAAAAAGCCATTTGAGAGGTCTGCTCTTCCGCTTACTCATGTAGAAGACTTTCATGGGCCTGTCTCATTAGGGGCAGTAAGTATTAATAGTCGGTGCTAATATGTAAATCTGCTCATAGAGAGGTTGAGAAACAGTCTGTATTTCCACATGTTGGCCGTGTAATTACAGCCTGATTGCATGTTTACACGTGTGCCATTTCTAGTGGGACAAATGAGAGATGAAGAAGCCTGTAAGGCCACACATCTACTCCGGAGGTGTCAAAGCCCGTTCTGTGGAGAGGGCCAAATTATGTGTTTAATTATGATCCAGGGACCTGTGCTACAGCATTAAGGTCACGCACTACCCTTGATCCACGGCAGCCTCCTGCTGAGGGCACTGGGAGGCTTGCATAAAGATCAAGGCTGGAATGAGACTCCAAAGAAATGAAGAAGCTCCCCATTAATAAAGGCTCCCAGTGTATTTGACGCTGCTCAGTGGGAAAAAAAAAAAAAAAAAAAAAAAAAAAAAGACATTATATACAGCATACCTTGGACTACAGTAAGCCTTGCCTTGTTTGCATCTATTCTGGCAGCAACTGTGGCAGCAACTGGACACACAGAAGGAGAGAAGGCAACAGCAATCACAAGGTTATCTGTAAAGTCTTCCGAGATCCTTGTGTCAGGTTTGCTATATGAAAATCTCCACGGTTCATGCTCTTGACATTGTGGTTACCACTTTATTTATTTATTTATTTTCTTACTGGCAGACACCTGATTTTGGGATAGTGCTGTTTTTTAACCCTTCAAAATTCCTTCCAAGTTTCTCCCTACTGAAGTGTCCAAAATTGTTTTCCATATCTAACCACACAAGGCTAGCATGTTCAGTGATTTCAGAAATAGCCTCTTGAATAAAACTTGCACGGAAAGGCCTTATAAAACTGAGTCTGGATAAACATTTGGGGTCTTCCCTGCACTGTAACCACAAAGTGGGTGATGTAACAAAATCTGTCGGACCGAGCAGGCACTGATTTGAGCTTATGTCTGTGTTGTCTGAGCAGTCTGAACACATTTGACAAGAAGCTGTGGAGAGTTGATGTTGCATGAACTTTTTGTTTTGTTTCCAACTGAGAGCACAGCTCTGCACTCCTCAGCATGCGCGTGTGTGTGCGTGTGCGTGTGTGTGCAGAAATGGTCACTAGCTCATTCCTACCAAATTAGCTTGTGAAACAGTTGAGATAATTTAGGAGTTGCACTGCCTGATCATTGGTAGAGTTACAACAAATAAAACATTTTAATATGAGCAGTCACTGAATGTTTACTGTATCATATTGCTGGGAGCTGAATGTGTGCCAAATGCTATAACAGAAGGGAGCATATGAACTCCAGAATGATGACACTAATAAGGAAATTACAAAAGGCCCAACAAATGGCATTTGTGTTAAATCAATAATGCTCTGTTTGTTTTTTTTTTTATTCTAATCTTTCTTCTAAAAAAAAAAAAATTATCTTTCCAAACAGTTGGCAATTCCCATTCTTGTTCTTCTTCCTGAACATAATTAAAAACATGTTGTGGCGTCTACTTAAGACATCAACTTTCCCAAGCCTGTCTTGTCCACTGCGTTTTAAACAAAGACACTTGTTTTGGCATTGTGCCCTTAATTAATCATTTGAGGCTTTATTACTGTACAAAAAATGTCTTTGTTTAATGATTCATCACAAGCCCAATTTCTGCAGAACTTAATCAACTACAGAACTAACTTTCTAATCAGCTTAAAGTAAAAGGAAAAAAGAAAACAAGATTGGTTTTGGTGTGTTGTTTTGATAAAAAACATTGGTTTATGGTGCACTAGTATTCCGGGCTATTTATGATTTAAAACTACAGAGATTAGCTTGGTCCCTTGACTTGGGATTTCAGGAGAGGGAAACCTGCTACATGTCAAAGACCGTGATCCTTGAAGTCCTCCCTGGAATCACTCACCGCCATGTTCTCCGGAGTGCACCAGATATTGAATGACACCAGATGGGCTTTTTATGAAAAGTGACTCCAGACTTTGAAGATAAATTTGCAACATAAGTTCAGTATGATAGAAAAGCGATAGTGAACAAGTTTTACAAAGAGCAGAGATTGTTTTTCACCGTGTTTGCTTTTTTGCTTTTTCTTTTTTTTTTTTTCTTTTTTTTTTTTTTTTTTTTTTTCCTTTAAAATGTTCCATTCTTCCATTTTACTCTCTCTGTAAATGTCCTATGGGCACTATCAAACTTTTGTTCTAGCAATAGACTTTTACAGTAAACGAGTTTCCCAGAGGACAATATAGGAGAAACTTAAATTTTCTGTGATTGCTTTGGTTTTTGTTTTTATTTTTTTCTTCCATTGTGTTTGAAATAAGAAGCTCTAGAACAAGGAGTTCAAGACCCTAAATTTGACAAAAGAAAAGATGTGGTTAGTGACCATAATCAAGACCTAGACCTTGAAGCACTAGAAACTATGCAAGCACATTGCAGGATACACTCCCTGCTCTGGTACAGATTACACAGATAAAACACACGCAGATTGTGAGCTGATAGTCTTGGCTCATTGTGTAATTCATCACATACAGCTGAGGCGCAAGTTAAATGACTGACATCTGACAGACACAGATATGATAGCTCAATTATTACAGACACAGGAGCTAAGCTCCTTTGAATTCTACTTGAAGTTGTCAGAATTGCACCAGTCTCCTGCATTACAGGCTGAATGCCTTACCCTCAAGACCAACTTTTTTTCAAAATTTAATTTTTAAGTATATTCATAAAAATATAAAAATTCTCAATTCTCTAGGCATCTGTACACAGCTTGCACTATGTCAAAACATGCCTACTTTGAGTAAATATATTATTACACTATGTTAATCCGTGTTATGTAACGGTCATCTATATTAATGTATTCTTCATGTAAGATAATAGCATTCATTTACTTGAGTTATGCTGCTATCTACATTTGGATTTTTACTGCAGAATTTCTCTTTCCAAGCCAGACAACCAAGTATTTGATTTTACATAGCTCTGCACTCCCTGCATTGCAATGAGTTGTGCCGGTCTTTTTTACCCCTCTCAGGCACATTTTTGGTTTGGACTGGAAGCAACAAAGGGAATTTCTATGCTCATCGTTATTTCTATGTCCAGAAGTTAACATCATAAATAAGGTTTGCAGGGTCCCCAGCACTGGCTACAAAAGATGAAGAAAACAGTAAGACCCCTAGCTTTGTGATCATGTTTTTGAGTTAAAACTACCCAAGCCCCAGCAGCTGACCTGGGGCACCCATGGGAGTGCTGCACAGGCCCTGAAAGGGGACCTGGTCTCTCATGAGCACTGACTGCTACCTTTCAAAGTGAAGTGCTGTTTGTTTGCATGTGTTGATTTCGATGGTGGTATACAGTGACATAGTGCAAGCACGTGTGCTGTGCAGGTTCCCAGCTTGGCTTCACAGCCAGAAGTGTTTGCAGTGCGAACCCTACCAGGGCTCATCTTTGACCCAGCAGCAGCACAGCATCCAAGCACTGCCAGAACAAGCTTGTGCGACCCTCACTGTGCCAAAGCCTCATTCATCATTGCACCATCTCTTCAGGTTTCTGGCTAAGAGAAACAAGTGGCCAAAACTTTATTAATACCCACTCTGTGCTGGGTGCTTGCAGGCCAGCAGCGGCGCAGTGTGATGGCAGCTTGCAGAGGCGAGGCTGTGCGAGCGATTGTCTGTTGTCTGTCCTCCCAGGAAGCCTGCTTAAAAGCACAGGACATGTCCTCTGGCCTGATCACCAGGGTTACTTTTCTTTGCTACTTGGCAGCTGCAAAAATGAAAGCCAGCTGTTAAAAATAAGTCTCTTCTCTATTTGGCAAGGTTCCTCTGGAGTTCGAGTGTTTGTGTGCGCATGTGTGTCTAGGCAGGACGAAAGCAGACTTGATTAGCAGTTCAGTCTGAACATGTGTTTACCACCAATTATATATTCACAAGTGCTGATGCCTGGTTAAAATTAAGGTATAACGTGTATGTGTGTGCGGTTATGTGTAATAGACTGCTGAAAATCAAGCTGTCACTCTCCAACCCCAAAGTAAGGCATACAAGAATAGTACTGTGGTTGCTTTTAGCTAAGCAACACCCTTTGAGCATTCAGCAGGAGCAGAGCTCAGGAGCTCGTGGTTGCTAGTGATGTGTTCTGGTCATTTGGCAATGCCCACCTTTCCATACCTTTCCATAATGCATCGAAAATAATTCTGTGTGCAAAAGTCACTTTTTTTTTTTTTTTTTTTTTCAATTGCAAGGAGAGGAAATCACCCACAAAGTGATGGATTTTGATTTTTCCTTCCCATTAGGATGATTTAGAATTGTACAATAAGCATCACTGCATGGCTGCTAGATAATGCATGTTATTAATTTGGCATATACTAATGCTCTATTTATGTAATATTTCATACTTTTTGCAGAGCTTTATATTCAGGGAGCAACCATAGGACTAGCAGATATTCAAATATGCTCCTGCAATTTCATTTTTTTTTTCCTGAGGAAAAGAGTAGTAGCTCAATGAATTCCTGAATCACACAGAATAGGTTTCCTCATCTTTTCTTGACAATCAGCCC
The DNA here is from genome assembly GCF_964211825.1 of Aythya ferina. Taxonomy (NCBI): domain Eukaryota; kingdom Metazoa; phylum Chordata; class Aves; order Anseriformes; family Anatidae; genus Aythya; species Aythya ferina. Next base: position 7,240,383 of record NC_140315.1, on the reverse strand, counting down.
TTCAGCCAGTCAGTTGGCCTTTAAGAGTATGGGAACAGCTAATAATTAAATCCTAACTCTTTGAAGGTAAACAAATGAGGGCAAGTGATATAATTAAGTAGAGAAGTGCCTGACATCATCATCTTTAAAACTTGCAAGGTGGCCTACATAGGTGTCTCTCTGTGCTAGAGTTTTTAATCTTAGCCATTCAGTCTTGAAGGAAGGGCATCCACTCTTTTGTGGAGCCCAGACACATTCTCCATCTGATGGAAATACTTCATGAACAGCCAGAAGTAGCCACCCTATTATGTTCTGGAAGAAGCACTAGGGGTTAAAGACTTATGAGTCTGGACCTTATTAGGAAAATCCAGCAAGCAAAGGGAGAGAGGATTATGTCATCTGAGAGTAAGCCACAGACAGAAGGGTGACCAGATACATGGAGGTCAGTTGGGAAACAACTAACTGAACTTTGGTTTCCACCTCCAAGAGCGTTTGTACAACTTACTCTGCAAAAGTATTCTGGAGATCAGTGATTCATAGATCCTGCAGATTATTTAGAAGAAATCCTAGTCCAAAGAGTGCTATGTAAAACATGTCTCAAGTAATAAATGAAAGCTCTCTGTGGCTAGCTTGTATCTGAGCTCCTTCTTGCCCTCCTACATTCACTGCTTACCCCAGATTTCAGTACGTGTGCTTTGTGCAGTCTCTCTACTACACCAGTGTTGATGTGAAGTAGAAAAGGTTGTTGCTAAGTGACATGACAACTGCAAAGTGCTTTTCAATTTCTTTTTCTGTTTTCTACTCCCACCTTCCACATACATCCTTTATGGAGAGTTCACTGCTGGGAACATCCCTGTCTAGCAGCGAGCACCGTGTGACAAAGCTCCAGATCACATTTACTCACAGAAGCAGCACAGAAGCTACTGTTGCTGCCCCAAAACTTCTTGTAATTGCAAACTTGGGAGAGACCAAAGATTGTTCCCATCTTTCTTTCTTTGTAAATCAGGGTGATTCAGTGGCCAGTATGAAATGGATTTGGTGGCATCTTCCCTGGACTTGTATAACAGTTACTGCACTCTTCATACAAAGCAAAGCTATCAGCCCAAATGGGGAAGGCACTGCTAGGCTTTGGACTCTGTAACTCAGCTCTACAGATGAAACCTGTTTTGACATAGCTGCCTTTGCTGCTTTATATATGCTGTGGCTAACTGTCATGGGCTGTAAAGGCCCAGGTTTTGTTATTATGGAAGATTTCTACGTATGATGCCCTGCTGGTTGTCTGTCTTTTTGCTGAAGCCCTTCTCAAGTTATTTTATCTATTGGCTTGTTATAGGGAAGTAGTTTAATCTTAAAAAAAAAAAAAAAAAAAAAAAAAAAAAAACCTTCAAACGACTAGATTCTTTGAACTTTACCTCTTGCAGCAGTCTTTATACTGCTTACATCTCTCTGCATTGAGTTTCATTGCCCAAACCCTATCCTTTTGTGCCGTGCCAATACAGTGACTCCAATGCTTGATGGGCCCCATCAGGACCTACCACAGTGAACCACAGCTTACCATAGCAAACCACAATAAAATGATAATAGTAAATAGCATTACAAATCTTGTGCATCTGTCTGTCCTGGGTCCTTCTTCGTTACGTACATAGGTTCAGCCCCGACTTCTTGCCATGCAGAATTCATGTGTGAAAGACTGGCATCATGCCCGCAGTGTCTGTTCTTTACCACATTAAAAGGTCATAAAAGGATAGTCAGTTAAAAAATCCTTGTATTGAAGAGAGCCTTTACACTGAAATAAATTCCAAGTAGGATTTTTTTTCCCATCTTTCTTACAGGGAGGGGAGAAGCTAGAAAAAAAATGTGATCTCAACTATTAGCTTTCCACTTGTAAAACTTCATATATCACTAAATATATTGCCCATAGAGGACAGAAGCTGTTAAGATGGAAAAGAATTTTGAAGATGGATGAATGACAAAGACAAATGAAGATTTTTATTTTAGCAGAAGTTTCCAAGTGCTGTCTCTGGGTTGGGAGGGTACTGTTAATAAAGTACACTTGACATGTAACTGTTCAAGTTCCTGAGAAACAGCTTTGCTTTAAAGTTCGGTAGAGGATCAAAAAGAGTGAATTCTCTGTTTTTCTCTGTAAAAAAGAAAAAGTAAGCCCTGGAAAAGGATAGGTTTTTTTGGGAGACGGCATCTATGCCTTTTGTCTTTTCTTCTCTTTGTGGTCCAGAGACAGTGCGTTGACTGACTTCTTCAGAAAGGAGATCAGTGAAATTGTCAGTTGATTACTTCTCCTTGATTAGCATTTATAAGAGCCCTGTGATACATTATTTGCATTCCTATTTAGCCGTGATTTTTGTGGGGCAGCAATGATTAAACTTGTCACAGGGCCTGATTGACAGGGTCAGATCTTCACTTTCTACTCTTTTGAAATTAAAAACAAATGTGTCAGCTCCCTTCATGGGCCGCAGCGCTGTGAAGCTTGCTTGCCTTGTCATCGCAGATAGGTCAGGAATGTTTTAATTTTAGGGATGGATTCTGCTTGTCAAGCAGAGTGTGATGGCGTGTAGTTCTGGAGATGAGATGTGAAGGGTGTAAAACAAAGAATGGAAAGAACAAAGACAAAGACACTCACATTATTAGACAGATTTAATTAGTCTGAATGGATATTATGCTAGATGAAGCAGTGAGCTGTGAAATTAACCCTTGATTACGGATTGGCGGATCATGCTCATAAAGAGAATCAAACCTTGGTGAATGGGAAAGAGGTGCCGTTCCACCCTCAGAGCCTTCATCCCCATGACCCCTTCCCGAGTCCAGGAGGGGGAGAAAATCTTCGCAGGCAAAACTGTAGTTGGTGGCATTGAGGAAGTCGGGGAATTCTCTCCCTCTCCCTTTTCCTGAAGTCTGGAGCTAGCCCATCTGAAGAGCTGAAACCGAGCAGGTTACAGGGAGGCAGAATTGGGCATGATGGATGATGAGAAATGACTCCCACCGAGAGCAGCCCATACCCTGAGGGCCAGGGGCATGCAGGCAGCACAGAACTCATCTCCCCTCTGAAGACATATTCCCACCTAATTCTTGTCTCCCTTTCCACCACTACTGAGCAGGTTTGATATTTGTTTGAAAACAATTACTTATATTTTTTATGATAAGCTTTGAGTTAATATAATACGACTCACGCCAAAGTAAGGGTTTAGGCTTCAAAAGGCTGGTCTGTACAGCCTCTAACGTGCAAGTACTGCAGTGTCCCAAATGCTGAGGTAGTGTGGGAGATTAGGATAATGACAATTGAGAGGGTGCTGTGTTTTGCTACATCCGAAGCTGTACAGAAGAGGCACTTCAGCCTTTTGTGTGCTTCTCATCGGCATTCCCCAAAGCACTGTATCAAGAACTACTCCTTCTAATTAGCACTGCTGCAATGGAAGAAAATAAATAGAAAATAAAGTGTTACTCTCTTGTTAGTTCCTTGCCAGTTCTTCTAAGTTGTTCAACTAATGGAGTAATAAACCTTTATGTTTAAAAATAAAAATAAAAAGCCAAAGGGCATTAGGTACATTATTCTCCCAATAGGTGTGAGGCCCCTGCTTCCCTCTGGCACATTTGAAATGCTTCATTTTAGTGCAAATTTGCATGCTGGAGCCTATCAGAATAAAAAGGAGTGAGACATGAAAACAAGTTGGGTGAGAGACTGCCTAGAAATGGTAACTTAATGAACAGCAGTCTTACCTCTTCTGTCGTGTTGGGTGCCTCTGGTTACCGTACTGCACGGTTACTTCTCGTACCATTTTTTAAACATGATATCAAGAATTATTATTTTTACTCAATATATAGTAGCATTTAAGTGGCCTCTGTGTGTGTGGAGTGAAAAGAACCCTTTGATGAAAGACCGACGGAAGATTAATGAAAGTCATTATCATTAGGAGATAGCAGAGAGCTACTATCCACAGGAAAAAAAGGAATTCCTGCCTGCACATCTTTTCTTCCCTGATTTCCCCATGCCTTTTTGTACCCCAAAAGAGAAGACACAGCATGAGAAGGTGATGAGGGAATAAGACATGACATGAATCCCATCGCTAAGTCTACTACTGAATTTCTGTTGGTGTTAGAACAAGTGACTTTGCCATTCTCCAGATGAAAACGATTATTTAAGGACAAAAGACTAGTACTTATCATTAAACCTGAAGACGCAGACTAGTTCTTAGGCAGAAAAGCCTTGTCATTGAGCTAGTGTTTATGTGAGCAGTCACACATTAGTGTTACCGCTTTCAGGGGCCTCTCATCAAAGTCTTTATTATTACAAACCTATTGAGCCGTATCCTCAGCTGCTGTGAATCAACATAACTCTCCTGAAATTAATGATGCCACAGAGTTTTACATCAGCTGAGAATCCAGCTCTTCCTTTCTTGCTATTTATGTATTATTCAGTTAAATTATTCCAGTCTAGACCATAGTAAATACCGTGATCTCCTGAGAAGGATCTGCTTTCCAGACCCAACACTGGCTCCATGGGACAGGACCGTTGATCCAGGTTTTCTCAATCCCAGGCCTGGAAGACCAAGTGGGTCACAAAATAAATTAATTAAATGGTTTTAGTTGGATTTTTTGATTTGATATTTTCTTGCTATCTCTGCTGCTCTGAGCTGGAGGCGATGCTTTGCTCACCTGTGGCTGGGGGGAAGGGGGAGGCTTTGTTAGCAAATGTGCTCATGTGGGCATGGGGACAATGGGTTACAGTGGAGCTATGTGCAGGAGCGTGCATCGAGCACGTGTTGGCCTGTCTTGGGTTAAAGAGAGCAAAGCGTGTGAAACCAGGGGAAAATGCAAGTGCTGACAGAAGGGAAACCTTTGTATCTTCAGTCTATCTGTTTATAAAGAAGGAAGGTGACTATTTTTTTGTTTTCTGTTTTGCCACCTGCCATGGTTTTCCCTCTGGGCACTGAGCCTTGTAGCTTGTAAAAAGCGAGCATGGCTGGCTGATGTTGTCACTGTGGTACTCCTCCTGCTCACTTTGCTGGGAGAAAGACTTCAACTAGTGCATTCAGCTTCAATATGAAACATCAGCAGACAAAAGGTATCCAAAGGAGAGGTTTGGACAGAACCATTCAAAGCAGAAAATGTTGAGTAACTGCTCAAGACAGCCCCATGGCATCACATCCAATCCTTCAGTAAGGAACAATGAGCACTTAGGTACGGAATGCAATGCGCATCTGCTTGGATGTTCAGTTTTATATTACAGCCCCGCTGTTCATGAGCATAGCTGAAGAATTGGCGCTAGGAGCACTGGCCCCATTTACAAGGGCCTTGTTTCTGCCTCATTGGTATTCCTCTATAAGGAGAGTAATTCCGCTTCAAACAAGGAATCGAGAATCAACCCCGGTGTAAAGCAGGTATGAGCAGAGCAGACTCGTGCTCTTCACCCAAAGTGGCAGCTCAAAACCCTTGCCTTTCTCCCTACCAAATGCAGTGTGTGCTTTATAATTACGTATGCGAATCCTCGCTCACCTGAGGTTCAAGTTTGCAGCACCGTTTCCCATCACTCACTTAATTCAAAGAGCAAGAGCAGTTACGCGCCCCCCACCCTGCCTTTATTTTTCAAACTGAATTGTTTCGGTGGTAGCTTGGTTGTCAGCTTGTAAGTCTATAAAGCAGTTTTCTACCAGCTGGAAATCCAACATGCTACATGAATACATAACAGTGCCTAACCAAGAAGGTTTGTAATTCAGTAATTAGCTGTAATTAATGAACACAAAGTGAAGACTCATTTACAGTTTAAATTATCACATTAGCTCCTGTCACCCTCTATGTACACAAAACAGCAGGAATTCAATTATTTTTATTCTTCAAAGCTAATTTAAAATTTAAGGAATGCCATTACATGAAATAATAGGTAGGAAATGTAATAGAAATCGCTGAGAACAGTTGGCCGTCCTTAGAATGGAAGGAAAAAAATGCTATCAGTGACGATTTGGAAATGTTGTTTCATCTGTGAACAGATGAAGGATTGAAATCTACGCTCTTTTCAGTGTATTTAAAAAGAAAGCAAGTTTGGTGGTTGCTAAGTCTTTGTGCAGGGAGAGCCATTGTGCATAATTGTAAAAGCAGTTGATACTGATAATGCTGTTGATAGTAACATGATGACAGCATGGAAATGCTCACACCATTATCTTTAATGGGGCTGAGTCGATTGCAACAGCATCGAGCCCCTGTAATATTCACCAATCTTAGTTGTGAAACTTCAGCCTAGCAGGCCTTAAGTAATTGTCACTTTGCAATCTGCCTATAGTTTGTGTGTGTACGTATGTCTATGTAAAATGCTTTCATTGTGCTTTTAAACCCACCATGATGCTTCTCACTGCAGCTGCCACTGATTTTTTTCTCACACAGTTCAATAGCAAGAGAATTCCAAACCCATCGGATGCCACTTCTGTAGCTCCCACATATCTGCATTACAGCCCCTATTTTTTTGTTCTTTTTTTCTTTTTCCTTATTCAGTTGCCTTTTCATTCTAAATAGGCCAATAGAAGCTACACCGTCTAATTTTTCATAGGTGATCGACTGCTGAGTTGTGGGTTTATGTAGACAGAGGGAAGGTAGCGATAAGCCAAAGAGAGAGGATTCTATTAGGGAAATGCAGCAGTAATTAATGAATCCTGCCAGTAATTGGGAAGGTGTAAGCTTCTGTAATATCGTAATGATAGTCATCCGTTCTGTGCATCCCCCATCACTCTGAACGATCCCTCATCGTCTCTGTGATCTCAGACACTTAGCCATGCAAATCTTCCTGACAGGACTCTATGTCTTTGTCTCCCTAATTGGACAGTATAGAGTTGTTTATGGATATTGCAGACATTTAGACCTCAGTTGGAGGTTGTTCAAAAATCGTTAGCAAAGTTGCCTTAACAGCATTGTCAAATATTTATTCCCCTGTTTCAATATCTGTTTTTAACCCAGGCATGGTTAGTGATAGAATTAACATTTTGAAGATGAACTCTCTTGTTCTGGGCTTTGTTTGAGACTGTTACTAAGACATTTTCCTATGGAAAAGGGAAAAACAACAACAGAAATCTACAATAAAGCATTATTTCTCAAGGATAAAACATGAGATTGTAGGGCAAATGTGCTGCTTTTTTTTTTTTTTTTTAATACCATATCCATGGGGAAATATTAAGAATGCTGACAAAGGCGGTTCCACTTACAGAAATTACAGGAAGCTTATGGGGTAAAAATTCCAATTTAGTATAAGCCAAAATAAATGGAGAATAATTCCATTCACTATACCACTTCAAGTGAGATCAGATTAAGACTACACCACTTATATTAGAAAAGCTATGTCTTTTTCCTCGGTCAAGTCTTGGGGGGTTTAATTCTTGTATATAATCACTTACTGGTCATAAGCAAAAAGTAACATATAATAAATGTATCTGATGTTGTGCTCTACCAGAACAGACTTTTATTTTCTTTTAAAAACTTTAAAGGATTTTGCATTTTTGTCCATAATGCATTTATAGTATATGTGGGGTTTTTTGTTTGTTTGTTTGTTTGTTTGTTTTTTGGGGTGAGTGGGGGGGAGAGGGGGGGGCTGCCTGGGTATGGGGAAGTCTTCCAGAGCTCAAGACCATGAGCACAAGAAGGAAAACTGAGTTTACGAGAGCAGGCTGCAGATCAAAGACAATGGCCAGGACAGCCACAAATACTTGCAATTCAGAGTGTCAGGGAAAGAGATCAGACAGATCAGGCAACTAAATTTACTGTCCCTTGGTCATATGCCATTTTACTCAGACAAGTTGTCCCACAAATCAAGGGGATTATTTGCCCCAGTAAAAGCAGATCAGGTCTCTTCTTTATGTAACTACTAAATTAAGCCCCTAATGCAGCAAACAGTTAACTACATTTGTTTCTTTTGCCAGCTTGTCTCAGATTTCACAGGACTACTTATTCTAACAAAGGTATTAATGTGTTTGTTATTTTTGATAAAACATCAATATTCAACTGGAATAAAACCAGAAAGAATGCATACAAGATATTGCTGAAAACGATTAAAAGCTCACTTTGGCAATTTTTTTTTTTAACCCAACTCTATTTCCTCTACACAAATACAGGGTGCAAAAAATTCTCTTCGTGGGAATGTTTCTAGGAAGAATTTCTGAAAGTATTAATTTGCGCCTGTCTGGCAACTATCTTGAAAGCTGTTTGTAGTTTTGGAAATTATTCAGCCAGGGAGCAGTAGACATGACACGTTATAGAGTTGATTAATATAATAAATAGCAAATTACTGAAGGGGGAATAATCAAAGCTTTAGTTGCAGTAAATATTTACCTTATCTGATTTCTCTCGGGTTATCCTAGAGTTTTAGGTACCTCCCACTATCAAACACAAAATGTAAAGAAAACAAATTTAAACAAAAGTATTTGTAACCAAAGGGAAGGAGGAGATCATGGTTGCTTTTGGCTTTTGTTTGTGTTTTTTTGTTTGTTTGTTTGTTTTTTGTTTTTTGTTTTTTGTTTTTTTTTGGTGAAAAAATTCTCATATTTCCGCTAATTCTTTATTTAGCAAGCTCCCTTTTTCTTCTGTTAGTCAGTCTATTTATACAAAACTTCCTGTTCCCCTAAAACACTACTGATGTCATCAGTGAGATCATAAGTTGTTCTCCTGAAGGACGGAGAAGAGTCGCTTGCCTGAATATGCAGTTGAGTGCAGCCACAACATCTGCCCCATCCAACCCATGTTTTGCCATCCCTGAACTGCCTGCAGGAACAGGGACAGGGGCTGAAGCAAGGATGCCCCGAGGCTGTCCCACTTCTCAGATATGCCTCACACTGACCACAAAGCCCGGTTTCCTCCAGCCTCTTCTGGATACTAGGGCACAGGTACTAGGCTGACCGCAAATACCCCAGATGCACCCTGAGTAGAGCCTGTTCAGCTCTCCCACCCCTCATCTCCACTGGTGCCACCAACTTTCCACCCCGTTGTGCTGCCCATCCAGGGGGAACAGCACTATAGGGCAGGACCAGACTCTTCTACCTGTGCTAGCTTTGGAAAAGCAAATTGTCTCCAGGAACTCCTGTGCCTACTAGAACCTTCTCCAGAACAGGAATATATTGGCTTTTATATATATATATATATATATATATATATATATGCATATACATGTATATATTTAAAATCCCAGCTTTAGAAACTTATGTTGGTGCTGCAGTCTGACACTGAGTACAAGCTGCTGTGCAAAGTAATTGCCAAATGCTTACATAAACACATAAATAAGACAAATTTATTTTCATTATTCATATTTTTTGCCCTTTCTTTTCCTTTTTATTTATGCCTTAAACAAGAGTTACAGTAAATATTACAATAAAAAAAATGCCTGCAGTGGACAGAAAGATGATCAAAAAGCCCTGATATAGAGCAATTCATGTTTCTTCTTTACAATCACTAACGAATCTTAACTTGAACCATGTTATGTTCCCATGTGAGTGATAAGCAATGATTTATTATGAAGTGTCACGAAATCGGAATGCCATACAGTGAGACATGAGCTAGTGGAAAATGTGTTCCCTGTTTCCCAGCCTCATTACTCAAAGATGCAGTGTCCCTTTCTCCAAGTCTAATTTACCTGGCTTTTCGAGGCACCCTGATAGCAAAGGAAACATAACCAATAGTGAAATCCCTGATCCAGGCTGTGCCATTCACCCACCAGCACCGCTAAGCACACTGCAATGACCAGGAAATTCAGAGTTAATGCTGTAGCAAACGTTCGTATCCCTAATGATGCTACCCACAAAAGCAATTGCTTAGGATTATAGCATCCATTGCTTCATCAGTGCTGTCAGTGCATGAAGAGGAAATAAAACAGGCATCGTAGAGGAGACAAACAGAGAAGTTTTCTTTATGCTTTAGAGTTTCTCCGACTCTCTAATGATTCCCTTCTCCCCATGATCCTAATTCAAGTAACTGGCATGTGATATATTCTGTAGATAAATCAGCAACAGAAGAGCATGTGCAGCTCTGGCACCACGATGTAGGTGATTTACTTGTAGTGCACTGAGCACACTGGTTTGGCTTTTAAGGTGGGAATTTGCGTTTTAAGTGATTCCTCACAAAGAAAGGGAAGCCAGTATACTGCACACTAACTCATGTCAGCAGCCCTTTTGCTTTCTGCAAAAAATAACCCAGACAGACATAGTCTCGGATTTTAAGTGTTTTCTAAATGTTTCTTTAAAGGCCCTGATCCTGAAAACACTTGAGCTCAGCCAAATCACTGGTGTACGTAGGTGCATCTGCCTGAGTAAAGCTCAAGAGCTGGTGGTGCTTCTGCTCTGCCGCAGAAATGAGGACTGGAAGCACGAGCCTCTCGTAGGAGGCATAGTTTGAGTGGTCTGGGCACGTCCTGGAGCAGTCAGACAGCTGCACTGGCACCTCAGTATTTTTCTGGGAAGGCAAAGAGTCTGTCCTTTAGAAGAAAAAAAAAAAAAAAAAAAAAAAAAAAAACACTTTTATCCAAAAATATAGATTTAATCAGACCAGATTTATTAAAGATTTGCCAGCAGTATCAGTTTCTGCTTCAAAACATGATCCCATTCTACCATGACAAAATTGCATAGGAGACCTGAAAGTTAAACTGAACAGAATAAACTGGAGAACAAATTTATGTCCTGCAACTTCTTTCACATGAAAATGTTTTCCTATATCCAGGCGTGTTACAACTAGTTCAGGCTGTCTTAAGGCTATAGTCACAGTTGTTTTTCTTGCAGAAAATGTGGAAATCATCAGAAGAAAATTAACCAGAACTCATCCTTGTCTGAAAAGCTGTGAGACTCACAAATTTCAAAAATCTTTTTTCTAAAGAAATGCTTTATACCGAATCTTTGTGAAGTACAATCCAGCGAGCAGTTGTCTCGCAGCACTGACAATGTCTGCTGTTCCCGAGGAGGCTGTGTGTGATGTACCATTCTGAAATATTGTCAGCAAGCCTGCAAATATGAAGGCACTTTCATAGCAAGGCAGGGATGAAAGGGAAGAGGTTTGGGTTTGCTTTTTTGTTTCTCTTTGTTTCTTAGTTCTAATAAAACATACCGGTGTGCTCTTAACTTCTCCTCTCCTGTTTTGTTCAGGGGAGAAAGGGAATGCAACTCTCCTGCAGATGGCTGTGGTGTCCGGGGGGATGGGGGGGCACAAAGAGGTACAAATTCCTTTCCAGAGGTGTTTGTTTTAGCCAGTGACAAGTTATGGAAAATATCATAATAGTTCTGAAAGTCGAGAGAGGAACTCAGCGTCTCCCTGCTCTCCAGCACCCTTTACTCCAGCAATGAATCCAGCGATTGTAATGGCACAGCCCAGTAAGTGGGCTGGGGAGAAATCCCACCACGACAGCCTCCAGTGTAAGGATTAAGAAATTCTCTCCAGAACTGAAAAAAACTGTGAGGTTTAGTCTAATCAGGAGCTACATCACGAGACAATTGAGGAATTATGCAGCAGTTGAGTAAACACTTGCAGAGGACAATTCGGCCTTTTTAAGTCCCCAAATTACTTGGGGAAATCTCGCTTTCTGTGACCTGCCAACACATTCTGACATCCACCCAGCTTTACCTTCACAAATCTTGGATGCTAACCCAGCTCCTACCCACTGCCAGTGTCTGGACAGTCGAACCATAACTGCTTTGTCTTATCTGCTGTAAATCCACTTTTTTCAAGGTGCATTACAAAAGCTATTTCTCTTCTGGGATCCATACAGGTGGCATTTTAAAATGTAGCGAGCACCCTAGTCTACAGAACCTGCTTGTCACTGAAAATGACACAGTTTGCATGTGACCTGTAATGACAGTTGCTAGTTGAAAAGAAACCAGAAATTCAGCTATATCTTCCACACTTTGGTTGCAGCTGCCATCAACTAAATCTCTCTCCAAGGGCAGATGGTGCCCTGTACAATGAACAATTTAATCTTTAGCAAATAGAGAAACTTTGCCAAAAAATCCACATTTTTTCCTTCCAAGAATAGGCTGTCAATAATGTGCTCTCAAATACATTGTGATTTGATGACTATACTTTATTTATAAGGAAAAAAAAAAGAAAAGAAAAGAAAAGAAAAGAAAAGAAAAGAAAAGAAAAGAAAAGAAAAGAAAAGAAAAGAAAAGAAAAGAAAAGAAAAGAAAAGAAAAGAAAAGAAAAGAAAAGAAAAGAAAAGAAAACAACAAAATGTTCTCTATTCTTTGCCTTTACAAGCCTGTGATCCTTCCGGGTATCTCTGTACTGAGTCTGTGTGTGCACAAGCAATTGGGAGGGACTGGTTCAGTGTCAGGGTATTTCTTTGTGCCTCTTAGATGCCACAGGTACTCCTTTTTGTTGCTGAACTCATGTATCCCACATCACCTCAAGCACCTAGATGAGATCAGGGGTGAATCCTGACCTTTTGCAACACAAGTGGCAGAAATCCCACTCTTTCCACAAGCCCAAGATTTCTCCATGTATCTGTGAAAACATGGGGAGTCGCAGGCCCCGATTTTAAATCTGAGTCAACATTAAAAAAAAAAAAAAAAACTCTTCTCACTAATGTTTTCCAGCCTAAATCCCCCCCAGTCTGACTCATGGCACAGTCCCATGGGCAGTTTGATGGTTGCACGTGGAGGGAGGACCGGGGCTGCCCTTGGGTCAGGCATCTCAGTGCTCCTTGCTTTCACACCCTCCCGGATCCTTTTCTAGTCACTCGCAGAAGAAACTGCCTGCCCTCTGGGGAGGGCAGATGTCAGCATTTTCGTGAGCTGTGTTGTTCAGGTGGATTTGCAGGATCTAGCTGTATTTGTTCAGGGACGTCTGGTAACCCTAGTGAGCTGGGCACGGCTGCACACAGTAGCTCTGACTGGGCTGTGTCTTGTCTGGAAATTTATATAAATACTTGCCCATATAAAGGGACATATATATTTATATATATATTTATATATTTATACATGTATATATATATAGCATATAATGCATATGTAGAGGGATTCTTGCATTTTCCTGAGGCCTCAGTGGCATGCCTGGTTCACACAGATGCATGCAGAGGCATATCCCTAAAATGTCACCATTTCTGTACCTGCACTGCCCAGGCATGGTGTTTGGTAGGGTCAGCCCACAGCTGCCCACAGAGCCAGATAACCATGGTTGCTGCACCATGCACACTGGAAATTGGCACGTGGTTAAGGGTCTTCTTCAACCCGGGTCACAGCTAAGAAAATGAAGGCATACAAAACTTCCTGCGCAGATGTCAGAAGCTTCTGAAAAGAAGGGACTCAGAAAATGATGGGTTTCTTTTGACAGATTTAAATGAGATCTTTCCTTTATACCCCAACTGTTGGAGTAGGCCAGCTGATGCAAGTCACACAACTTCACTGACCTCCTGCAGCAAGGTGTTTCACAACAGCTGCAAATAAGACTTGCTACTGAAGTCCAGAGGTCTTTTATTTGCCTTTGGCCTTAGCCTCTTAACAAAGTATCCTCAACAAAGAGATTTCTGAGACAAATAGAATGTAATGGCTTCAAGTTTTTATTAAATGTAGCTTTCACCATCCCAGACAATGCGGTCTCGAAATTCCTCCACCTGGGCGTTATTTCGCATTCAGCAGACACACCCCGGGAACATCTGAGCTAGAGCCCACATTTCTTTTCCATTATCTTGTCCTGCATTCTCACAAGCTTAGATCATGGGACAGAAACACATTGTACAACAAAGGAGACCTGTTTCTCACCCTCCTCTCTGTGTGCCTGATGGCACAGGCTGAACACACAGGGTCTGGTGTGTCCTGCAGGGACACCAGGGGCTCGGGCACTTGCTGGTGGGTCATAATGATAGGGGTGTCCTTTTTTCCTGCACTCTTCTGCTGGCTGCTGGGGAGCAGCTGCCTGCAAACTCTGTGTCCTGCACAGCACAGCTTCTTGGCACAGCACCCTTCAGGACGGAGCACGTTAGGGCCCCCTTCCTACAAACATCACGTAGGGGTCTCTGCGTGGGTTTGGGTGGGTACTGCACCCTCCGCAAGAACAAAGAAGAGCAGAAAGTATTAGATTTCACAAGGGTTATTCTTACCTCTCCCAAAATGCTTTCCTTTCCTATTCGAATGTGTTTTCTGAAATAAATATGTTCTATTTATTTATTTAATGTGCTGTTAAATGACCTTCTGGAAAGCTGTTTCTGCCGCAAGGCTTTAAAATGGATGGGCAGGCACAACTTAGAGAGCATGCTCCTTACAGTCAGGATGAATCATTTGAGTAGTTACTGTTTAGATTGATATCATTTTAGTTATAATTATGGGTAACGAGAACACATTTAGAGTCTGTAATATTGTAATTCATGGTGAGAGGAGCCCTAAATGAAACAAAATATACTCAGATTTACTTTTTGTCCCTGTCTAGGTATTGTGTATGTGACGATGATCTTCAAGGGATAGATTTTATGCTGCTGTAAAAATCTAGCAAAAGTAGGTCAAAAATGACATCTAGAGATAACATGTTTGGTAACCACAAAGGACTGTCTGCGCCTTTCCATTTGGCCTTTTAAGGCGTCCTGCAATTTATTACTATAGGTACAGCTGCAGCACAAAAAGATTTTGAGACTGTGGACTTTGGTTGGTGGATGACAGATACATATTGTCATTTTTAATATCCCACTAAGCTAATAGAGGATGATAAAATTATATTAGCAAAGATCTGGAAGGAAAAACTATATAAAATAAGAACATTGTAAGCACATGGACCTGCTGTCATCTGACTGGATCTAGGGTAGCATCACACCTCTGGCAATGCCACTGAAGTGGCCAATGCTCTCCTGCAGACCCCAAAAAGCAAACTATGGCAGCAAACCCCAAGCGAAGGACTTGGGAGGACATTCTTGAGAGACATTCTCGAGGACATTCTCGAGAGTCCCTGCTTCAGAAGTTTCATGGCTGTGTTTTTACAGTGAGGTTTGAAGGAGGAGAGGGTAGCCATGCTGTGGACAAGGAGCGGGACGATGCTTGTGAGTCCTGACACATCCACGTTGCAAGAGATACAACTTTTTCCTTCTGTTGATGGCTTGATAATTAATGTTAAATAAAAGCAAAGCTTCAGTATCTGCATCTGGTATTTCACATATGCTGTGCAAGGCCAGCATAATGAGTACCCTCCATTGCATTTTTGTGATGTAATTTAAATGGTAGAGTTTTCTTTATAGAACAGGTTGAGCTACATTACAATAATTGCCCAGAAAGCACTAAACTTTGCCCATCGAGTGCTGTTTGAACACCAGGCTGCTGTGCCCTAGACTGCGAGTGACAAACTCTCCACATACTCCCTGAATCTCTTAGAGACTTGATAATGAAATACATAAACTATGACCCTTATTGATCAGGCCTCCCACTAATTAATTTCCCAAAGTCCTGTCCCAGCCTGCAGTGACAACGATGCAAAAAGATAAAATAAATAAATAAATAAAAACAGAGGATGAAGCCTTTAGTTGGGCAAGAGACCTGGGGGTGAAGTACTTACCCCGCTGAAATCAATGCCAATCCCAATTGATTTCAGTCACGCATGGATGTCACCATTAGTCAAGTGTACGGACGCTGAGCCCCAGAAGTTTACACAATGGTCACAAACAGCTTTTAGAGCAGTGTGAAACTAAATATTGCTAAGCTGATTTCGCTGCTGGTCTAGCACAGAAGTTTAAGACCTTCCTCTAGACAAAGTGAAAAAGAAAAGGAGGCAGGAGGCCGTCAGGCTGCTCAGTTCTCCAGTCCAAGCCCTGGATAAATATTTCCCACTGGCAGGGAACCAGTGCTCTGCCATTACTTTCCTTCAAACGAAGCCTCCTGCCCAGACTTAGCACTTTCAGTAACACTACATGCTGCTTTATTGCCCTAATGGCATTCGGGAGGCAGAACTTAATTAATCAAGAGTTATTGCTCCCACACCAATCTGCTCACTGCAGCCACTAATGCTGCCTGGGCAGGACCAGGAGCAGCCCCGGGTGTTTCCTACACCCATCCCTCAGGCAGATGCTCTGCCATCAGAGCTTGGTGGGAGCCCAAGGTAGGAGCTCAGTGCCATATCACAGGGAGTTTTCCATCCTGGAGAGGGCTGCAAAACCCACTCAGATAGGTAAAAAGTCAACTGCCTGTGACACTGCTGCAGGCTGTGCTCAGACCATTTGCAGGGGGCAAGCCTGCAGCTGTGAACTTGGCCACGGAAGCAGCTCCAGCTCACACCACGGCGGTGCTTCGCCTCCAGGCTTTACAACAGCAAGGCTTCTGGGCTGCTTTAAAACTTGATCAAGGTGTAAACTGACAGAGCTTTGTCCTTTCACAGTGAAAAATAATAGCTTTGCAAAGTGTGAATTGCTCTGGAGTGTTACCTCTGAAACCTAAAGACAACATTTTAAAGTGTCAACATGGATTGCTTTTAATATTTTTTTAAGTGGGAATAATGATCTAAGGTATTCGCCACAGTTTCAAATGGACTTCCATGCATTCTCAGGTGCCAAAAAATCTCTACATTTAGCTGCCAAACCTCTTCTTTCCTTCCAACAGTTTCTCCATAGCAGGTCTGGGTTGCCAATGCAAAACTCAGCATCACTGTGAAAACTGAAAGGGTGAAGATATTGTAAAACAAACCAGATTAAAACTAAATAAAAAGGACTCAATAGACTTTTCTGTTTTCATGTGGAATTTTTTTGAAAAGCTGTGTTTATTTTACTTTAAATAAAGCTACTACTGAATTTCCAGTTGATTTAGCTGGCATACTGGAAACACACCTCAGGGTTTGAGTTGTGTTTGCTGAAACATGCATGCCCTTGAACAGATAGTATATTTTTCAGTAACATATTTCTCTTTGCCCGCCTCTTTGCCCACTGCTGGTCTTTTTTTTTTTTTTTTTTTTTTTTTTTCTTTCCTGTGCTCTCTCCAGATTGGCTTTCATTCTACTTATTGCCTGACTCATTTCTCACCTTATTTCCCGCCCCCCCCCCCCTTTTTTTTTTTTTTCCTCTACTGCTTTTCTCAGTATCTATCTTTCTCCCAGGTTATGAGCAAAACAGAACTTAACTTCGGGCTGAACTTTTAAACCCACATCTTGAATGAAATAAAACAAGCACCCTCCATCTCTGTGTGGAAGTAACTTCACAACTAGAGCCACTTAGCACTTTTAGTCCCTGCAGAACAGGAAAGGTCCACACGGAAGAACAGCAGCTCATGATGCTGGGGAGGGGAGGTGCCACAACGACCACAAATAGCACAGCAGTAGTCCAAGAATGCAAGCACAATGTGGGTACCAAGATGTCCAGTTCACCCTGATGATTTCAGAGCAGATTCTTGACCAGCTGTAAAATGAGACTCTTTGTATTGACCAGGTTTAGGAAACATGAGGGAAAAGCATAGTAGCACACCCACAGGACCTGGCAGACCTGCATCAGCTGGAGTTTACCCTCTAATCCCAGCGTCATTATAGGCTTAAGGAACTGGGGGTTTCTTCCCTCTTCTGTGTCCTTGCCTTTTTGCGAGCCTATGGGCAGAAAATGTAAAGCAAAGCTGACTCAGTTCCAGAATTTCTCTTGATAAAAAAGTCCATATTCAATAAAATCTGGACTCATGATTAAAAGCCTGGTAACACTAGTTACTCTTCTTCTGCTTGCAGGACAAATGCCTTAGTTCCAGCTCTCCAGCCCAGGCTTCCCGCACCCAGCCCGTCTCCGCACGTCACTCCGATTCTGACATTGAACTCACAGCAACCCGGACCGAGAAGACTGCCAAAAAAACTCCAGCTATTCTTCTTCATCCTCACTAACAATTTGGTAATGAAGTATTGATTTCCACTCCCCTGCTTATGGACGATATTAGATTTTCATTGATAAACTGCACTGGGGCTGTCTGGTCTCCACTGTCCCTTTTTGCTGTCACTAAAACAAAGTGCCACTGAAGTAAGATAATGACTGGGAACATTGATGTACTTATTTTGTCAATTTGTAACACTTGACAGGAAAAAAAAAAATCTTCATAGTTTAATGTCCAAGTGTGCTACACAAGATGCAGTCACATTGGAAGCTTTACTTTTCATGGTAATGTCCATTTCCTATTTATAACCCCTTTGGGATAGTTTGTCTAAAGGAAATGTTTCTATTCAGTGCAGCTATTACTGTTGCACCTGGGTTGCCCAATCCAGTCATTGCACTAGGGATCAATACATCACCGTAAGTACAAGAATTATTAAGTTAAAACAGATTTGAGCCAAAAAACCTCTGAACAATGTTAATCTTCTGTGCAAGTTGTTCAAATAGTTATGCTTAACCATGTTGCTGCCAAAGATTTGTTTAAAATGGATTATTTTCAGTTTGTTTTATTCCTCAGATATATATATATATTTAAATCTCCATTATGGTTTATGACAAGACATGCGATGGAGTGATTTTTAACAAAAGTACTATTGTTAGATTATTGAACATTATATGAATATAGGTATATCTATATATAAATATCACTATATAAATATCTATATATAGATATAAGAGAATAAAGTACAATTCCTTTCTCAGTTAGGTGGGTGTAAATCTGATTATTTCTGTTGGAGTCAGTGGAGTCACTTTAGATTTACACCATCACAGACGAGATCAGAATCTGGTCTGCACGCTGTCCCCCTGCCCGTGCAGTTTGCCTGGACCGCGCATCCTTCTGCAAGTCAGCCAGGACCTGGTGGGCAGGGGCCTGAGAAGATGGCAATTTCGGATTTGTGCTTGTAACTTTTTTCATTAAAACTTTGAGGTCCCAATTTTAATTTGTGGAATATTCACGTTAATAATGAGATCTAATTAAGACATCCATTAAAAGCCCGTTAAAGTTAATTTAACGTAAAAATTCCAATAGAACTGTATTAGATTTTCTCCATTAAATTAACGTTATGGATTTTTAACGGATGTCTTAATTATATATTATTATTAACGGGAATACTGTATTACACAGATTAAAGTCGGGTCCTGAGTCAACTCGCAAAATCTTCCCGGATATGCTAACGACACGAGCCCTGTGTTACCTAGTGCACTGTTTGGAAAACCAGGCGCAGCCCTGTTTACTCCAGCTGAGCATTTCCTTGCAACTCAAGCAACCTTCAGTAGACAAATCCATCTCTGCATTTAACGATGAACTTTCCCCAGTCTCGAGGGAAAAATAAGTCTGGATCCAGTTGTAAACACTATTCCATTACAAATGAAATATTCAAAGTATGCTAGGCACAATTTGAGAATAGGATCTTTCTCATAGAAGAGAGGGCTTTGGGGTGTCTTTTACTCTTATTTTATTTTAGACATTCAAGGCTAAAACTGAAGCGCAGCATTCACAAAATCAGGCTAAACATGTTTACCCTATTCCCTACTGCTTGTGCAGAAGGGCCGTTTTTGGCAATGTTTGGGAAATTTTGACATGATCCCTAAACTCAACATGGAGGAGAAAAAAAGGCCCTTCTTATTTACCTCCTAGGGAAAGTGTTGCCCTTATGCCACATATAATAGCAAATTGCTTTTTTTATGGCATGCATAACCTAGATGGGAAAAAATATGGCGCTTGAGGGAAGGAGGGAAAAAGTAAATGAAGTTCCAGGAATGTCATTCTGAAGTAATGAGGCATGGACAGAAAATATACCCCTCACATCATCGGATTGAGATGGCAGTCGAAATAGCTTCATTGAAGTGTCAGCACTCATCCATCAATCAATCATCCACAAGGAAAAATAGCGACAGTACAACGGGGCGGCTTTTATGGGATTTACTCATGGGCATAGGGAATAGCAGCTCAAATGTAGTTCTGACATGAAAAGCAAGGTGCTGATATTATTTTTTATGATGGGAGGATCATAAAGTGAATTGAGAACAGTGAGGTCTGTCTTTGCTTAACCTATTCAACTGGAAATGAACGGAGCTCAACTGGAAACGAGCAGAGCCTTCAGATGGGTTAAGATTGAAGCCTGCACCGTGCTGAGCGCCGTCCATTGACAACAAAATTCTATTAAAGCGAAATCAATGCATTAGCATCAAGCTCCTCAGAAGCTGTTAAATTGCACAGCCCAGTTTGGAGTTATTAAGTGAAGTTATGCAAGGTGAGGGCCTGCAGCATGGGCCCAAAGGCAGCACCGTGACAAAATGCCACCCGGGAGAAACCGTGAGCCATTCTCTATCCATGCTCCTTTCCCAAGCTTTTATACATTCCAGAAAAAAAAAAAAAAAAAAAAAAAAAAAAATTGGATCATTCTGGCATACCCCAAAGCCTATGGCATTTGGCACTGGGGCTCCTCGGGGCACCTGCTGCTCAGTTCTGGCAGCAGGGAGGCTTTCCTGGTGCCTGTAGCAGGTATGGGGTTCACTCCTGGTGAAGGACGGAAACAGCATCCCATCCCCTGCCTCCAGCCATGCTCTATTGGCCCCTGGGGACCTCAGGGCTGGAGAGCTCCAAGTTTTGTGGAGGACTGCTCCCCCCACACAGGGCTGACCCACCCAGCACCTTGCTTTGCACAAGAAGCTTTGCTCCAGCACAGGCGAGTGCAGGAACAGCTGCTTATTTAAAATCCGGCCACAAACCTTTATTACACAGTGCTAAACCTTGATTATTTTGCCTGCATCGCTGTCCTCTGGGAACATTTTAGATACACATTTGAATTAAGTGATTCTTTTTTTTTTTTTCTTTTTCTTTTTTTTTTTTACAATAAGATATAAAAAAAAAGAAAATGTACGTCTCTTCTCTCTCTTTCTGTGTATGAAACTGGATGAGTTGATAGTTTATCTGTCATATAAATCAGGTAACATAGAAAATCATTGCATCTTTTCTCTGTTGTATCTACTCAATATCTATCGTTCTGACTTTTATTCTTATTGGAGATCATCAAAACATTAATTAAAAGCCTGGTGATCAAACAGCCGAATATTTATGATTCACATCCTTGCTTATTAACAAGTGGCATATTGATACACCACATATCCAAGCTGTTTATGCTCTTGCACTGCAATAAAGCAGTAAGAATTGTTACCCTTATACACTGCTTTGAGAGATTTATTCAGAAACCGGAGCTCCCTTCCTGGTCAAAATAAGCCATATCACCTTAAAAATATGTATTTTATTTTAAAAGGAAGAGAAAAAATTAGCATCTCTTTGGAGCCTAATATATAAGAATTTCAGTATATCAGTCTCAGGTGTTTTTTCCAGGCCCTTATTATTTCAGCTGAGAGGGAGAAGGACACTTAACTTTAAAAATGGCTGTCATTAGTGCAATAATAATTGTTGGTTTAAAAAAAAAAAATCTTTGAGAATCTGCTAACAAACCTAGCCAGTAATTACTTGTCAATGCAACTTCATCATGATTTTTATTACCTACTTGTAAAAGTATTTACAAGACTGACCTTCCGAGCTTTTTTAGAGATCAGGGAGGATATAACAAGTCATTTTAAAAATCAATAATTATATATTAACACGATAGGGGTTGAGGCCTTCCAAGCCAGCTTTACAGGCTATCGTGTCAACTCTTACACATCCACAGGGCGATGATTACTTTCCTAATTTTTGGTCTTTTTTCTTCCCTTAATCATATTTTGATAAAGTGCCCTATGTATTGGCCGATACCAAGCCCTTTATGCCCTGGAGCAGT
The DNA here is from genome assembly GCF_964211825.1 of Aythya ferina. NCBI lineage: Eukaryota > Metazoa > Chordata > Aves > Anseriformes > Anatidae > Aythya > Aythya ferina. The sequence goes on along the minus strand of NC_140315.1, from coordinate 7,218,780 downwards.
TCCTCAAGCAGAGGGGACAGCGGCAGTGGGGACTGAGGGCTGCAGGCCTGGCAGGGAGCAAAAGAGCTCTGTGCCAGGCAGGGCTGAGCCCAGCAGAAATACAAAAGGAACTGGCTTTGGGCCTGGGGCAGCCTCTGGCAAGCACTGCCCAGAGGGGGTTTGTTTTCTGGGGCGCTGCTCCCTGCTAATTCCTGGCAGCGTGATCCTGCCTGCTGCAGCAGCCTCCCGTGAGGGCATCTGTGGGTAAACACATGGCAAAGGACAGCAAAAATAATTTACTGTGGAAATTTCCTCAGTGCCTGGGGCCAGGCTGAGCAGAGGCTGTCCCCCCATCCCCACCTCCATCCCTGTCCCTGTCCCCATCCCCGTCCCCGTCCCCTCTCCTCCTGTACCGTAACTCTCCTGCTGGTCACAACGCTCCTGCTAGTTGGAGGCGTCACACAGGGCTTTTGTCTTCTCAAACAGATATACGATGCAATTTATATTTAAAATTCTCTCTATAAAGACAGTATTGATCACAGATTCCCGATCAATACATTGCAATTACAACAGGCTTTAAAGGCCATCTGTCCCCAAGCAAGAGAACTGATATAACCACCTCTATATATTTTGAAAAAGTGCTACTGGTATGTGCCCATCTCCCTGCACAAACTGACGTATCGTTTTTGCTCCCAGAAGCCGTGTTTGGGAGCTGCACAGTGCTGTAATTCCTCTTTGCTGGCCCCCCACAGGGAGACCAGAGACCGGCTTCTCTTTGGGTTTCGGAGCCGTGACGGGGCGATGACACCCAGCTTTGCTGGCCGCCACTCCTGCTCCCTCTCACAATTCATCCCGCAGGTTGCCACTTTCTTTTTTCTCTGATCATCTCCTGTAGAAAATGATCAGCCAGACGTTATCGAATTTCACTAAAACAAATAACTTTTCAGGAACGCTACTGAAGAGCTTGAGGTGGCCACTGGTAGGCGCGAAGTGAGTGTTTTTTAATGTATGACACGCTGGACCACAGAGACAGCAGTGTTTTGAGACATAATTAAGGAATAAAATGACACACATCTAGAGGTAGATTTCAATTCACATTTCATCAAATTGCGAAGCTACTTCATCAGCAGCTGATGTCAGTGTAAGTCCTGTTGATGGCACCGCATGAGCCACTCAGGATGCATTCCAGAAAGAAATGCTGCCTGGATTTCCCTTTTTCTTCTTTTCTTAATTAATTACAACGGTAATTATTTCACACAAGCGTGCAGAATTTAGGATTTTGTTCTCCAGATCTCTTCAAAAGGAAAACGAGAGAATACAGAAATAAGGAGTGCTTTCCGGTGATAACAGAAGCCTGCAGACAGCCCTTGGCACATGGCTGTGTGCCAGGCACAAAGGCCAGATTCTGAATTCACCTGCTCCGGTGTAAATCCGGAGTAACTTCCTTGAATTCGGTATATTTACGCAGATCCAAACACAGCCCTCACAGTCCTAACCTTGGATTCCTAGCATGTTTAGATGGTTTTGAAAACAACTTCAGCAAGCAGTCCCGAGCTCTGTGCAGATTAAATCGGAGGCACAGTCTGCACTTCAGAAGTTTTATAGTCATGTCAGGGAAGTGATTGCAAAACTTTGTTATTGATGTGGCTCGGCTGGTAGAAGTCCTAATGTAAAAACAGTTGTATCGCTATAAAGCACTTTATACTGGTACAGCTTATTTTGCTTTGCTGGACCACTTTTATACCAGTACAAGCACTTTTATCCCGGTGTACTTCAGCCTACACCAGTGGCCATTTGTTGTTTTAACTATCCTGGCAAAAATGTTACGAGTAGACAAAGTTTAAGATGACACTGCTGTTCCTTGTACCCAAGTGTCTGTACAATATTTTCTTTGAGAGCATTTTAAAAAGTAAAACAGCTGTACCACTGGATTTAGCTGCAGAGTAATAAACCTCCAGTTCATCTTCACTCTCAGCTCATGAAATGTCTTCAGGCCTTTGTAAAAAGCCCTGTTTGAGACACCAGATTAAATGCTAATCCTAGCAGGTCATGCATCTCTACTTGAGTTCATACCATTGAGCTCTGTAAACTTTTTTTTTTCACTTTTTTTTGGCTTTAGGTAAAGACAACAAATTGTTTCCTTAGACTTTTTAGATGAGATAACAGGAAAAAAAAAGATCACTATTTGAAAACAAAAACGAAAATAAAATCTTGCAAAATGCAGCTATGTTATAATGCAACGATGGCATGCTCTTGAAACCCACATCCACACATGGGCATCAGCCCCAGGGGAAGGGGGGGTGCAGGTCTCAAACATGCATGCGATTGTCTCAGGTGTGGCAGATTTGTATGGGCAATGTTTCCACTTACCACTGGTCCACGTACCGATCAAAAATTACATGTCTGCATGTATCCAGGCAGAAGTGCAGCTACAGACAGGTACCTGCCCCCTACACACACATATATATACCTGTGCACACAGAGGCACACTACAACAGTACGTGTGCATGTGTGTCTACAACAGGCATCGATTCTGCGGCTGACATAGCAGCTGGGCACTTGGCACCGAGCGAACAGCAGCTCTCTTCAGGACATACAATGCAGTGTTTTGGCTTTACAATGCAGCAAATGCTGGAATGTGCAATACAGGTTGCAAAAGCTGACAAGCTAAACAGTTCTTATTTGGCTCAGGGTACTTAACTGTCATATGTCTCTGGTACAATATGCCCTTTTGTCTAGTGCTCAGGCACCACTTATTAATCCTTTCCTTTGTTGTTGTTATTTTTATTTTTTTTCCTTTTATTTCTCCTTCTGTGCATTTGTTTTGGTTTTTATTATCTTGAATATGTCAGCATGAATCATAAGACATCCATCCCCACTTTAAATAGAGCATAGTTGGCCATTATAGTAAATCTGACAGTTTTGCTCTGCCCCAATGCTTGTGGTATGTGGTAAGTTTGTTACTGGCAGCATCTCCAGGTTACTTACGTGACCCATGGTGTTAGTTCTAGAATTTTGTTTCATAAAATAAAATACAATAAAATGAATCAAAAACTCATTTCTCCTTAAAAATGTATATACTACAAACCGCAAAAAGGAAAAATTAAACACTTTTTTATATTAACAACACAAATGGGACTCCTTTCGAAAAGGACTCACGGTGACTTTATCTGTAGAATGTTTCAGTGCTTATGCACTCATTTTGTAACAAGTGCATGCTGTATAGACTATATTGCCTGTATACTTAGATGGCGGGGGTGCCAAGCTGCTTTCCATTGTGCACTGCAGCTTGTTTGGATGAAAAGTTACGCCTTTGATGCATTTTTATACTGTACATATTTGTATATATTAACTATATTGCCATGTTACAAACACAGATTTTGTTATATTTGCTTGTTTCTGTTTCCTACAAAAATTGGTCCATGACGGGGGATTTTTTTTTTTTTTTTTGTACAGAAAATATGCTTGTAATTTTTGTTTGTTTGCTTCCTTGGTCATCATCTTTTAACGGTTCATAAAGGAATTAGGGATGAGTTTTTGAAGGAACTGTGAGAAGCAAGTCTGTGTTTGCATGAGACCTGCCCAATTGCTGGCTATAACGGGGGGCGGGGGGAAGAGGGGAAATCTGAGTCAAGTTTTGCTTTTAAAGCATGCTTAGTCCCATGGGAAAACTCATACATGTACAATTATTCTCTTTGTATTTTATCTAATAGTGCCTGAATTTTTTTTTTAATGTCTTCTTGGAGGAACAATTCATAATTGTCAAAATTTGAAACATTAGCTTAATTTTGTTTTCATGACCTCTCATTTCTCCTCCTTATTTATTTTGTTGCTGTTTATAATGGGCCCCAAGGCCATTTCTGACATTGCAGTGTTCTTCTTCCACATTAAGGATGTTTTTAAAATTACTAAGATTATTGAGCCAACAGGCTGTTTTAATCAAAACCATGTTTCACTTGGTTTTGATGATTATGAATGGTCCTTACAACGGAAAAAGCCCTTTCTTCTGGGAGGATTGTACCACCTAGTGGCCCAATAGATCCATCACAGATCTGCATCTTCCCAGTATTTGCTGTCTTGCTCAAAGCCTAGCTGGCAATTTTGCTTCAAATTATTTGCTTATTACAACTAACTTAAACTAAACAAATTGAAAATGTTAATGGTATTTTTTTCTTTGGTTGATTGCTAAATAAATTCGTATAATTTATACTAGAGGAGATTACTGCTTTTATTGTTTTGGGTTTCCCCAAACCAATTATTAACAATCAGGACTATGTATCTCATTAAATTTAAATCAGGTCAAACCTATTTATCTAAGGCCTTTTCTGATTTACAGGAAGACGCCTGTATTCCAGTGCATTTAAGATGTATTTCTGTGTATGATTTTGCAGCATAGAAATCTATCAACAGTGATTTTTTGTTCTTTATTTTTTATCATTGCAAATACATTGTAAAAAAAAAAAAAAATCCCTCAACTTTACCACCAAAAAAAAAAAAAAAAAAAAAAAACATTACTTTTTATGCCCAGGGATTTTTTTTTTTAATAAAATCACTGCAGTTTTAGAACTGTAATTAAAGCCCTGAATAATAGATCACACATCTTTATCTGTTGTGTTTAAAAGGAAAAAAAATAGCCCAAACTGTTCACATAATCCTGAATGCCTCATTTCCATAAAAAAGGTTTCTATACATATATTATTTACATTTTTAAACATGGTAATTCTTTCCTTTGTGGCATAAAATGTCTCTTTTCCACTGCAGCTATTGGAAAGCGACTGCTCACATCTGAAATGTTATCGTAATTTGCATCAGGAAACCCAACTGCAGACATTAAGGACTTGGGTGTGTTCAATTATGATTTTGCTGGAGGCTGTCCCTCATTTTAATGCTGCACTCATTGAACTACCTTTCTGAAATCTAGCTGATATGGTTCACCATAGACATGCTTCACAACATCATTAGCTTTGCAAATGGCTTCATTTCAGTCAATGCAGACTTCAGTTTTGGCCAATTGTAAAATGGAAATTTGAAAAGGAAAAAAAAAAAAAAAACAGATGCACTTAAAACATGAAAAGAATTATTTATATGATAAAAATATATTTAGATTTTCAAAGCACAAGACTGAACAGAAGTGCTCTTTTTATGCTTTCTGAAGATGTTACTGTTAAAAGTCTTTCTACATCAGGCTTAATAAATCTGTAATGACATTTGATGGATTGATTTTTGTGTGGGTTTTTCTTTTCTTTCTTTCTTTCTTTTTCCCCCCTTTCTTTCTCTACAGAGAAAGAAAAAGACTGACCTGGAGAGACTGTGGGAGTAAAAACCACAGGAATGTGCCTGTTTCAGTAAAACTCACGAATGATTTCTAGCAGCCTCCCTTCCCTTAAATAATAATCATTAAAAAAAAAAATAAAGAAAAAAGAAAAATCTAACTACACCACCCTATGTTCGTTTCTACACATCCTTTTCGCTCCCTCATCTGGCTCCTCTGACCACTCCATGCCTGGGTTATTTATGATGTAATCTACAGCGAGGCATTGGGCTGCTGTCACACAAATTCAAGGCTCGCTAGCCATAAACCAGGCATGATTGAGATACCAAATACCCTTCTCTCAAGTGCTCCACCTCAGACGGATGGCTCTGTTTAACACTTAGTTTCCCTAAGTACTCCCTCGTTCCCCGTAACGCTCCCTCCGAACCGGGCGATGCCTCATGCGCCGAGCTCAGGAGCTCGCGCTGCTGCCGCACCACCATCATCTGTTATTTACTGCAGATGAGGCAAAGCCAGACGTGGCAGAGATTCCCAAGCCTTGTACTCATTAAATTTTGATGGGTACAGGATCACCTGTTAGCTGTGTTTAATTGCCACCACTCCTCCTCGGGGTGATAAAAGAGGAGATGAGCGCAGCACCCACCTGGAGCTACCCTGCCAGCTGCATGGTGGCAGCAATGCCACCCCTGGGCACTGTTCACTGTCCCCAAGCCATCCCAAAACCAACCCCAAGCCATCTCCCAACCATCCCCAAGCCAAGCACTGCTCAGGGGCTGGTCCAGCCCAGCATGGCAGGCAGAAGCCAGCAGGCACAATCCCTCCCTTCTTCCTCAGCCATCCCCACCACCCAGAGCCAGCCCCCCTCCACCCGCCACCCTCTCACCTGCAGCCCAAAGGGACCATCCCGCACCCAGGGACCGGGGGGGCAAGAGGCACCCTTCCTCTTCTACACGCTGGGTAGTTCATTAGTGAACGCACTTAGGAGTCAGTGCCTTGGATCCTGCAATACAGACCTTTTTTTAAGTGATTTTTTTTTTTTTAAAGGAATATATTGCACACATTTCAAGAAACCCCTCTAGGGTAAAATAAAAAATATATATAGATGGCTAAAATAACAAATGAATCATAAAACTTAGAGATGGAAAAGGACTATTAGATCATCCAATTTATCTTGCTGTCTGCCAATACAGGTTTGTTCCCTGCAGACCGCTCCCCAGGGCTTTGTCTCGCCTTTCTGACTTAACTCCAGCACACAGGGTCCTCTGCCACTTTCCTGGGAAGAATAGTTAATGGTTTAGGTATGTCCTATAGGTACGGGGCCAAATCCTGGCCTGAGGGGAGTTTCACCTGCAAGGCTCACAGGCATCGACCCCGAATACTTGAATGGCTCCAGGAAGCAGCAACGCGCTCACTGCTTGGACCCGGTCCCACCTCCTGCCATAACACACATGTGCCGGAGCTCACTGCCCTGCGAGGCCGTGGGGCCGGGCCCATGGCCATGTCCTGCCCTTCCTCAAGGCCTAGGCTGGACCCAGCTGGGCAGTATTGGGCCTGGGCAGGATTAAGGGCTTAAAAGGCTGCAGTGTTCCTGTGTTGATGGAGACAGCCAAAGCAGCTGTAGGCAACTCTGGGAGGCTCTGGAGACCACTCTGATTTATTCCAAGGGTTTGAACTTGCATCTTTTTTTCCCTTTTTTTTTTTTCTTTGTTGTTGTTGTTGTTGTTAATTATTGGTGATGCACTTCAACTGGATAAACAAACAAACAAATAAAATCAACCCTTCAGCTTCTTATATGGATGTTTTGGCTACAGGGCAACTTTGAAAGCTAGTTCAATTGTTGTTTTTGCTTTCATTCTTGCTGCTCCTTAAAACTGTCTTGATTTAATAAAAGTTAAATGTTTTCATAGGAAAATCAGGCTGGGTGGTTTGTGATTCTTTTATGTACAACACGTATATTACATTATTCAACAATCCAGGAATAAATTTAATTCCATCTACCTCTGCCGAATGCTTTACAATTTAAATAGCTGCTCTGCCCGTGAGGGCCAGGTGCCAAGGGGAAGCTGGTTCACAGGGCACTGGGGTCAGGCATGAAGGATTTGGGGTGGGACCTCACCGAGCCTGTGGGGCTGGGATTCTGTGAGGCACCCTCTGGAGCACCGCCGAGCTCTCAGGTCAGTAAAGGACTGCACAGCACAACCAAAGGGCCAGCCCGTGGTCCCAGCAGTTAAGTGGCATCGGGCTGGGACAGAGCGCTGGCAGTCGACACCGGGGCCACAAGCAGGAACCAACAGCATCCATTAGCTGTGAAATTTAGGACACGTGTGAGGATTGAACAGGGAGCTCTTCCAGTGACGTCTGCTCACGCACTTCTTGTGCATACCTGCATCCGGGCTAAGCCCTTCGGTGCCTTCTTTGGTCATCCTGCAAAAGACACCTGAGTCCCTAAAACATTTCTCCACACCACGTCTAAAGGGCCCTGGTCAGGGAAGAGGAGGCTTCTTGCAGAGATGGTCAGATAAACCTCAATGCTAACAAAAATATTTGGGAAACCAGAACTGGATACACGCTAAAATATTTACTGCAATGGTACTGTTCCTGAACAGGTATTTACAGCATTTTTTAATACCACCTACACAAAAAGCATGCTTTTGCTGAGGAAATGGTACTTTTAGGGATGCAACATACTTGGAGAAGCTGTCTAAAGTGTAGCAATGAATGCGTCTTTTGAAATACTGGAGAGTTTCTCTCTTACTGTTGGTTTCTACTGTAGCTAAACTGACCAGGGCTGCAGCTTAGACATTGGGCATTCCAGGTGCTACTGCAAAATAAACAAGGAATTCCATAAAGGAAGTAGTGTCCAGACAAACATACCTGAAATATGGTTTTCATGGTTTTTGCTTGTTTTGTTTAGAAATTGATGTTAGTTTTACATTAATACTCAACTTTAATTTATAGTGATGGAAGTGCAGCTATAGTTCCTGCTAACAGAGCTGACTCCAGGCCAATAAGTCCCTTTTCATGGTAGACTATCCCTGATCTTTATTTTCAAAGTGTTCACAAGTAAATTTACTGGATCTGGCTTTCTGAGTGTGCAGTTCAGTGACGTGGTGTAATCCAGGCATCATTAACATGTCCCAAGACTGAGCTTTATAATTGCAGTGCCAAAAATCACTGGCAATAAAACCACATTTATTTGTAACAGGACATTCAAGCACTTCCATTTAGTTAACAAGAACTGAACAGCTCTACAAGTGTTCGAGAATTTTGTTGGCTTGTTTCTCTGAAGTAACTAATGAAATATCAATAGCTCTGGATAAACTCATCCCACAATACATTTAGGTTAAATGAAGAAAATGAGAAGCCCCTGCGCTTAGAAAAACAGCAGTGAAGCTAGGTTAGAGAAGGGAGAAATCGGTGTGTGTTTCATTGTGTGTTGTTGCTTTTTTTTTTTTTTTTTAATATAAAAAGACCATCTGTAAACAATTATGCTAATACTTTAAAGATGATCAGCTCTTAGGGTTTTGGAGTCAAACAGGAAAACAACAAAAATTCTTATCAAGAAAGAAATTTTTCAACCTGAAAACAGATTCTGTCAAAATGTCAAAGTCTCAGATTTAGGTTCCGCTAAAAGAGAATTTTACAAGACCCAATTTGAACAGAAATGTTGAGTTCAATTACCTTTTAACTTCAAGTAACAGTTGCAGAGGGAGGGAGAGAAGAAATACAAGCCTGAACGCAACAATGAAGGTAAATCAAAAAGAAACAGAAATTAAGAAGTGCCAAATCTCATCTTAGACCACGTCCACCTTGGTGGACTGCCCAGAGCAAAGACACAGGGTTAATATTGAGAAGTGTGCTGTGATGGTGCTTCAGCTAAAGTGTGATTCGAAGTAAAGTTTACCAAAAAAAAAAAAAAAAAAGAGCCTGGAAAATGTGTTATCTAGACAATAAAGATAACTGAAGTACTGAGCCATTTCTCCTTGTTCAACAGAAAACTGCAAACTGCAAACAGATGTACAAAATAACTTAATCTGCTGGCTGAAAAGCTTGGCACTTTCCAGAGGTTTTGGTTAGCAGTTGTGGAAAAAACACAAGAGGAAAAAATGCAACATTGGTGAAAATGTAATTCTGAATTAATTCTAATTTCGTTCAGTTGTTCTGACCTTCTATGTTCCTGGGAAAAAAAAAAAAAAAAAAAAAATTGAGCTCAGTTTTGAGACTGGAAAAATTACTTTATTTAGCAATGCTTTTAATTAGCTTTTTGAGACTATATATATACACATCTATATTAAAAATTCAGGAGAATTCTGAACTGAAGTGACATATTTCATGACAAAATGAAACTGTTTTTTACAATTTGAAGGCAGGATGCATTTGCTCTAAATCAAAATTCTCCTGATTTTCCAGGAAAATCAAGAAGCTATCAGAAAACCAAGGAGTCTGTTGCTCTCCCAGCTCACGTAGGTAACGCGGGCTCCTCCTGTCCACTACTTCCAACTTGTTCTGATACCTACACCAAAGGTGAGGGAGGTAAAATCAAAGAGAGGCACTTTGCAAGTGATTATTCAATGGATGAAAAATCAGTAATTGCATTAGGTCATGACATTCATTGAGGGTGAATGAAAACATTTCATACGTGCAAAATCAGTTTGAAATGCCAAAGTATTGCACAATTATTAGCCCAGATTTGCTCATGAGAAGTTGTGTATTAAAGATTCAGACAAATAGTTCTCACAGTGATGTGGAACACATCATAAAATACATCATTTAATTAATCATAAAACCAAATATAGGGGTAGCCAACAGCTAAACTGCACACCAAATCTGCTCTGTAGCAACACATTTTGGTAAATATTGATAGGGTGAGAAGACAAAATCAGAGACAACATTTATATATCCACAGATTTCCTTGGGTTCTTCTCACTTGTCGGTGAAGTTTTCTGGTTATCCTACAATTTCTGCTACATAAATTATTTAAATAGGTCAACGTCTTCTTGCACGTATGGTGTGTTTGGAGGCAGCTCTACTTATTTTATTTGTATCTACTTTTACGCACTTGCTAATTAATTTAGTAATCTGAAGTCAACTTGGCCCTAGATGCAGAGCCCTCCCCACGCAGCTAGCTGCTGGCTGGTGCCCGAGCTCTCCTGGTTAGCTGCTCCCAGCGCTCCTCCTTGCCAACACTGCCATCTAATGCTCAAACACTCGCTAAACTCTCTCAAAGAGCCTGATTCCCTTTCACGCATTACACTCTCTCTTGCTTAAAATGCTGCTGAAAGCTGTCGCATTGTCACTCTAGCGAGACAGGGAGAGAAACCCACAGTGCACTCCCTGAGAGAAGAGCAAGGAGTTAACTCATTTCCATGGACCCCTAACGAGACATCAGAGAGCTGGAGATCCTCAAGAGTGAAGCACTGTGAAGAATATTCCCCTCTGCCAACACAGAGAAGCCAAGACCATGGTATATCTTAGTCAAAACCTGCTCCATGTAGCAAAACCTCACCCTTCACATGCCCATGCATGCTGAGGAATGCCCAGCCTTTTGCTGGGCAGACAGCACCACGTAGACCCTTGCTTTGCTGCTTTTAACCCTGTTGTGAGAACTTCTAGGGGCTGCAGAGCCCTGCTAAGCCAGGAGGGTGATAGCTATGGTATTGCACATAGGGACCTACAGATAACCTCAGTGGAAACAGAGGGAGGAAATCTCAGGGAGCAGTGCTATCTAAATCCAGAGTTTCTAAAGTCCACGGAATCCAGCTTGGTCCAGACCTAAGCACGTTACTTTGCTTTCATATTTACATATACAGAAGGAATATAATGCTTCTGCATCTGCCCAAAGCAGATACAGCTCATCCCATCTCAAGTAGAGAAATAAAATTAAGAACAGTTAATCCAGGAAGATACCACACGCTTACGTTTAACTCTTGAAAGAAAGTGATGCTGTACTTTCAAGTCTGGTCAAACCAAAGACCAATGTGTCAGTCTAAAAAGTGTTAAACTTTAAGACAAAAATACCTTGTGTTGTAATACCATGCTTAGCGCAGCAGACAGCCCACTCTGGAGTTATGCACCAACAGCTCCTGTTAACCCCTGAGTTTTGCAGTGTTTTACACGTGACCCAGTCCTGGACGTGGATTATCTATTAGTAATAAACTCCAGACTAAATAAAATTGCATTTCACATAACAGACCCTTGTCACAGATAACAGTGCAAGTCGAAATGGGCACTCTTGTAATTAGCATGTAGTTACTCAATCTGTATAATTACACATGGTAATCATGCTGTTGCATGTTTGGAAATGCTAGATCTCATTTTCTGTACTAATCCTAAATCACATGAACATCTTCTGTAGGAACTACTACTTTAGATGTTATGAATTAATATTAAGATGAAATTGAATTAAATGTACTGATTTTAATGTCATGAATGCACTCATAACTATTTTTTCCCCTGAGAACCATCTGCAATTTAGAGACTCGCTAATCCTAATTAAATGCACTTTTCTTAAGTGTGTGCAAATGAACAGAGAAATCTGCTCAGTAATGCACTTTCATATTTTCCTCTTTTACTAAAAAGGGGAACATGAAACTGTTTGGTGATTTAACACTAGAACTTCCTAGTATGAGAAAATTAACGCTGCTGCTTCGGAGTTGCAAGACATGGTCACCTGAATGTGCCTTCAGCGTAACTCATTAAAAGTATAGAAGCTGCCTCAAACATTTATATTTAATGTTACCACCCAAGTGATCTGAACAGTTATTGCTGTAGAGAAACACTTTAGTAGTTATACATTCCAGCATTTTAGATAGCACTTTTAAGTCCTCAAGTAAGGCCCCACTCAGAAGAAACAAACGGCACTCATCAGGTTATCAGGCAAACCAGTTACCACAGGGCTTCGTTGGCACCAGGAGGATAGGAATGACAGCAGACTAGTCAGGAGCACATCACACTAATCCCTCAACTAGAACAGCTTTAATCAACACCAGCAATGAAGATGCACCCTAGATTCATTCACTGGCTCTTTTTTTTTTTTTTTTAAGCCACCCCCCAAGGATATCCCCCAAATGATAGCTATGGTTAACATTAAAGATGACTTGCATAGCTCACGTCTGTTTTACACCCCCCTCTACTGCACCGTCATTCAGCACTGCACAGGAATTTAGCAGTAGCAATGTTACCCCAAGCCTAGATGAACGTCCCCAGCAGCAAGACTCCAAGACCCATTTGTACACCACAGGCACTGTAAGGACTCACTAGTCCCAAAGCAAGTGACAGATCAACATATATCTACATATCACTTCATTTTGTTAGGCTTCCACTTTGAAGTTTCTGTTCTCCCCACCAGCACTGCCTTTTCTTTAGTCAAAGCAGCCTAGCCTACTTCCACAAACTTTAATCACAGCCACCAGTACCAGCCCAGCACAATAATCAAAAACTTAATCTGAGATGCCACTGAGGCACTGGTCACATCTATGTGCCCTTAAATGAAGTTAATTTATAATGAGGATATCATCTGAGGAGCTCTCTTCTCTTGAGGGTGAGTTGCCTTTGACAAGTCTTTTCCAACTGTCTTCCCCAAGCTCTTAATCTGGTTTTCAGATACTATCAAAGGCAATGCCAGTCAGTCAAGCTCCAAGAACACATCAGATCTAGATTTATTTTTTTTTCCCAAAAAGCCCTTACAAATTCTGAAGCTTCAAAAATAATTTTTTTTAAAAATCCATGCCCTTACTCTTTCTTATTACCACAATGTACATATACAAGAACTCTGTTTTTCTTAAAGGAAGAAAACCGAAGAGGAAGAAACAAAAGGTTTCTTCTTTAGAGTTGTCCTCCAAGCCTCAGCCAGATTTCCTGGGAAGTGACTCAGTATTTTCATGAGAGCAACTGAATAGGACATGAATTTGGGTTTGGTTATTGGCAGATCCTTCATCTCCTCCCACAGGGGTCTGAGTATGATGAAAGGTCAAGAGAATATGAAATTCCATCCAACTAATTTTAATCTTTGAAAACAAGACACAGAAACCAGTTTTGCAAAACACCAGGTCTATATTTACATCCACATGTAATAATATACTCAACTAAAGTGAAATACATCATAAATTAAATGAGTAATGTGTGCCTACTGCTTGACAACTTCTGGTTTCAACAATTAAAATAAAACAAAATGGAATGAAATAAATACAAAAACAAAAAGAAAATCAACAATTTGTACCTCTATATATGCACTGTTATCTCCAAAGAAACATACAAAACCAGTAGTATCCCAATAGTTAATACTGATGGGCAAAGTGTATTCTGAAGTACAGGACTGGGCTGCCATGAAATAGAGTCTTCATGTCCATTTTTCCATTCGACCCCCAAGATATCTACTAAAAAGCCTTGAGGGAAACTGTACCGGCATGAAGGAAGATTAAAAACACATCTTAGGTCTGTTTGCTTACACATCTTAATACAGCCCTGTACATGTTTTAATCACAGAACCCCATAAGGTACATAGATGATAGTTACAGCATGCATTCTATAAGACTCATTGAAAGATCACGCAAAAAAATAGATTAACCATTTTCCAAGTGAATCCATCTTCAAAAAATAGGCTATAAAAGTGCAAAACTAGGAAAACAAATCTAGATTATGTACATATGGCTCAGCTTATGAACAGGAAAGAAGGTAAATAGTGTACAATTTCCTGATACACAGCACTTCATTACATCGCCAGTTTACAGAGACATTAAAATCAGGTCCCATATTCAGGAACTAAGACATACAACTGGAACATCTCAAGTTGCATAATGAAAAAACAAGAGTTTCTAGGTTTTGCTAGTTTACATTTGCTGTTTGAGGGAAGAGAGTAAAATGAACAGTGCAAATTTTTTTTTGTTTGTTTTACTCAAATATATGGAAGTCAAAGCCAGGTACAGAAGAAATCAACTCTTAACTACAGGCTTTATGAGAAGCAACTAGGAACGCATGTCAAATTACACAGTTCTGCTTTACTGGCTGGAAACTGGCCATCTTCCCTTTAGGAAAAGTTAAAACTGCATGCGCATTCGAAAAAACTCTTGTTGTCTTCACAAAAAAATATAAAAGGAGATATTCTCCTATTAACAGGTTATTCCTTACTCATTTTAAACACCCAGTAGATGCTAAAAACAGACATCAAGAAGCTTCCAAGCACAGTCAAGCAGGCTACACCATAGCCACATCCCTTTTTTGAAGTCTGTAGATCCCATATTCATATTGTAAGCCTGTTTGTGACTTGATAGTTTGGACAAAGGTGCAAAGTAGTTTTCCTCTAAATGTAACTGTACGGAGTTTAGTAGAAAACTAAACATCTGAAACATTTAGATTAGTATCGTTTCTCATGCAAGTCCTAGGTATTTTCTGCTGTAAAAGTTTGTACGTTGCTAGAGATGTTCACTAAAAAAACTTCTCTGAAGAACAGCAACCAATGCCAAAACAGGAATCCAACCGTATTTCAGGAACACCACACTGACAAATTCAAATGTCAAGTATTGCCTCATCCACGCCTCTAAAAACATGCTGAAAACAGCTCCAGGAAAGCAGATCCCTCCAACACATTATGGTCCTAACATATACAAGGCAGATCAGCTTAACATCAGCACCGTTGCTTTGATGTTCACAACATTTATAAACTGGACAGTTTTAGACAGTTTATTTGGAAGTTGTTTCAAGAAACTAACATAGTTCAACAGAAAAAAAAAAAAAAAAACATTTGAGAAACTTTCACCTTTATGAAAAAGGAGCATTAAGCAAACAGGATTTCAACTTCAGTATTTACAGTTTACCTGAGGTGCAAGGATTATATATTCTTTCAAAGAAACTCTTTTCAGCAGCGCTCAAGTATGTAAAAATATAATTCCTACCTAATATTTGGTCAATTAATTCTAATGAAAAATACTCAAAGTCAATGTCAAGATATACATTCTCCACACACCTTCATAACCCAATTGTTTAGACTACTTTTTATGGCTATTTGGTACAAAATGTTAACAGAACCAATATTATAAAACTGTAGTGTTTTTATATACAGTACAATCACAGCTTAGTTCAGTAGCTTTCACCATTCATTTTCCTCAAGGGATGAACTGCAGATATAATTCCATAGAACATGCACTTGTGTCCTTAAGACCTAGAACAAATCAAAAAAATAACGTTGGTGTTTGTGTTTTTTGTATAAAACTATAAAATACCGTAACACTTTTTTCAGGAGGATACATTTTTAAAACAAAGAATTTAATCTGCACCCTTGCATAAGTGTATGTTGAAATTACTATTGCCATATACAGTCTGAATCTATTTCATAACAAATAAAAGCTGGCAATCAAGTCTACTTTTGAAGACACTCAGGCCCCAAGTAGAAATACAGGCAGGAAATTGAGTTAGCTTAAAAGCAGAACTAAGCAAAAATATGTTTAGTAGGGGACAATAAAAGCAGTAAGATTAGAAGACTATCAAGAACTAAAGCAAAGTGTTTTAAAAGCTGTCGGCTGGAGGTCAGACAGCTCTGCTCCCCAGATACGTGAAAATCTTTCTACAAAAGCCTGCATGCTGGTCCAGGTGCTGTAGCACTCAAGAGGTATCTGCTTAAATTTGAATGAGGAAAATGATCTGTAGCTTCAGTATAGAAGCAGCATACACATTTATTTATAGTCTTATAGAGTGCTTATCTCCTTAGCAGCTAAGAATGTTGTGAACACAATGGAATTGTGAAGTTCTGAGATATAGCTACATACTGCAGAGATGAAGCACGGGAATTCAGAATACCAAGCTAATTCTTCTCACTTGACCTGTTTCCCTTAGAGGCTACACCCATCCCTCAGCCAAACAAAAGAAAAGCTATTTGGAACAACTGCTCCAGTACACAAAGATAAACTGTCAAGGAGCTAGCTATCAGGAAACCCTTACTCTTCTATGAAATAATCCAAGAGTCTTGTTTGAGGCAATCCTCACAGTCTTCAGAAGTTGTGAAATGAGTAATGTAGACATCTTCAGGAAGGACTAACCAAGATAACCTCTCAGGGACTAATAGGATTCATGAACTGTGATAACAGGCACTTCCTCACTTCCAGTTCTCTGCATGTTGTTCCCCCGCCCGCATACACTGACTCAAGGGGAAGGCCATCTCATTGAACAGTTCCCACTAATACTGCATCTAATTAAAATATTTATCTATTGTTAGGACTTCCATTTCTTTTACAAAAGGAGCACGTATACATTTTTATGCAAAGTAAGCTACTGCTGATATTTGAAATAACATGCTCTATGAGTATTTGGTTCACTTCCTAAGAGGAGTTTGTATTTTCAGCTGTTCTGGTTCATACTTTCATAACCTCTCATCACACTGTGCAGCAACGTTTGATGTTATGAGTACATAATGCAATATTTAAGTAACAATTAGTTCAAAAGGTTTGTTTACCGTTTCTTGAAGCAAATGATCAAGTCTTCTTGTCACTTGGTCGAAAGCGTGCATTGCCAATGAAACTTTCATAACTTCGTTTTTGTAGCACGCTGCTAGATAAGTGTTGGTATGACACTGATCTCTTTCCTGACAAAAATAAATTTAGAGGAGTTAATTTATTTCCTGCTAATCTAATTAGTCAGACATTCAGTTGTGAGCAGGTCTATGTCAACATCCAGAATCCCAAAACACCACAAGCTACCAAAATACAACTCATGAGCATGGCCCAAGACAATAGCTACTCCTAGTCCTATTAAAAGGTTATAGGAAACGCAATATGCAGGATTAAGACGTGGAGAAAAATGTAAACGTAAAAACTAGGTTTTAAGCTGTATGCACGCAATGTCCATCATGCTAGGTTTTGCTTATTTTACTTGCAAGAAAGAAATATCTTTGCTTAACTCATCATACAGTAGACTTGACTTTAAGAAGGTTTAAGTGCTGCAATACCTTCTATAGCATGATGCCTACATATCCATTTCCTGTATTTGTTTGAAAATCAAATTCTTAAATGTGTATTTGAAATGAAAAACAAGTGTGCTACATTACTACCTTCATAGATTATGTGGAATTTGTAACACTTTAAATAACCATGTACATCAAGAACTTTAAGTAATTTTCAGTCTAGTATACAGGTAATTTTATATTTATCTGAGACCATTAATTCAGATTTATATATGTGAAATCAATGCCTGTTCCATATCAAGTCTTATTAGCTTAAGCAAGCAGTCAAAAATCACTTCATAAAATAAAGGAAAAAAAGCCAAGAATCATTACTCCCACAGGATACAAAAAGCCCAACTGCCATCCATATTCCATGAAAGCTTTAAATGCAGCATTGAAAAAACCTAGCAAGCTTTAATTAAATTAAAATGGCAAATTTAAATTAATATTTCAACAGAATCTACAAAGCCATTGGAGTGTGTCGTGAGCAATTGTCTTTAATTTGCAGCTTCTGCCAGATCAATCAGCCAACAGGTTATCCTTGATAGCATGTTGCCATTGCAAAGGCAAGTAATTTGAAAATAATACAAACTGAGCGGTTTCAGATCGTTTCTGTCTCTTCAGGGCAACACAGAGTGGCACAGCTTACAAGCAGTAATGGAAGGCATCATGCTTTAATCAAGTTTGCCAAGTGGAACATATTCTCATGACAACTTGATCCAGCATTAAACATGCAACATAACATGTTCATAGGACCTAAATAACGTTGCCACAAGGCACACGGACCCTTAAAGAAAGGTTTTGGACATGTTTTTATAATATCACCAGGGCTGAATAAAAAGACTACAGAAACCTGCGGGCCTACACCTGCAGTACTTTGCATATGACATCTCACAAAGCACCTCTGTGGGGTTGCAACTCTGAAAAAACAGGGGTACTTCAGCTTTTTTTTTTTTTGAACCAAAAAAGAATGTGCAGAAACTTTCATCTTTACTGTCTCCACCCATGTTAGAACTCTAATACCGAGAAGTTTACTTGTCTGCTACCCATAACCTTCTCAAAAACATCAAGGTTTGGTTTCATTTGTGTACTTCTGGGCAGAATGGTTGGAAAGCCGGGAAATTAGCCTTAAAAGCCTACATTTTATTGCACAAGGCTTTTATTGAACTTGCTAAGAAAATCCACTGAAAGGGTCTTGTTTCACAAGTCTTTCCAAGGTAAGTAACAGCCATAAAAAGTGGCTCCTCTTGCCCTCAGATGGCATTAGGCAATGAACAATGAAATCATTATTTCTATAACAATGATTCTGTCACATCAGTTGTAGCCAGAGTTCTGAGAACTTTACATAGCAAAAAATAGTAAAAAGTTCTTGACTGTGAGCTACTGACTCCAGGCTCGTACTACAGAAGAGGAAGAAAAGCCTACCACAGATTTTTCTGGTAGACAGGTGGAGCTTTCAAAAAGAAGAACAAGGTGAATTCCAATGAAGTCACTGTTTATAAATAGTATTGCATCAACTGCCACTTCCACAGGCTGGCTTCACTAAGAATACTGGCAGAAGAGAGCTTGTCTAGTCCAGAAGTACAGTAATGCAGCAGAGGGGCAAGACACTAGCCCACCAGCTAGTCCTTGGGGTACAGACTTCCCAAAGTGGTTGAAGCTACAAAAGTATTTTTCCCCTCATGTTTCCACAAAAATTGACAGGGGTTTATACAATATCATGAGATTCCCTAAAAAGCCTGAATGTTCTTAGCTGCAATTAACCATTAATAAAAAGCCTTGCAAAGCACTATAAATTCCACAACAGCATGAATGACTTCTGTGCACAGAAAAGACAGTTAGGAAAAAAAAGTATTTAATTCTCTCAGATCACTAGGAACCAAGAGGCAGTAGCACTTCTCCCTGCGTCTGTCCTTCTGCTTTTTGTGTGTAGCAGTGCCCATTCCACTTTCCTCTGTGCAATTCATTGCACACAGACAGCACTTCACGAAACCAGGAATTAACCCTGCTGAAGTGGCTGTGCAACGCGTCAGCGGAGATGCTAGCTGTTCCTTTATCCTTCCCATAGCTAGGCTGGAAGCAGCGCTATAACACTTTACTTCATCTTTCCCTAATCTACTAGCAAGCCCACAACTCTAATACACACAAACAGAACAGACCAAACAGATTTTTTTTTTGCCACTTAACTAAATGCACATAATGCTTTGCAGTTTGCTCTGACCTAGGGTAACATAACCCTGCTTGTTACGAACCCAGACTACCTCAGAAGAATAATCCTCTTCTAGAGGATGGGAGTATTCAGAGAGTTGGAATATTCAGCAGATACCTTCAGACTACAGAGTGCACACACGCACTATTCACTTCTATAATAGGATCTTCATTTCAAAATTGAAAGTCCTATATTTAAGGCTAAATACATACCAGCCTCAGCTAAAAGTCATAAATATCTTCTACAAATAGTAAGACAACTGCTTAAATATCACCTAGCACCTTTTAATCTTGGCCTCCTGCTAAGTTTTGCAAGTGCTAACAAAGCACAAAAAAAATCTCAAAATTACCAGTTTTCCAAATACATCAAAGCATTTATCTCTGCTAGATTAAGCATTTTCCCCAGTAAAGCCTTACTTCTTAGTGCAATGAGACACCATAATTAGAATAGCAGAAATATGTTGTCTCGATTTAACGAAGCACTC
This sequence comes from Aythya ferina, assembly GCF_964211825.1. Taxonomy (NCBI): domain Eukaryota; kingdom Metazoa; phylum Chordata; class Aves; order Anseriformes; family Anatidae; genus Aythya; species Aythya ferina. Next base: position 7,198,907 of record NC_140315.1, on the reverse strand, counting down.
TGTTCCAACTAAAACCTATACATTATAAAAATCCACTGAATGATACAGTTTTAAGATTTACATCACAGTTGGTGATTTTTAATACATTGGTTTTTGCAATGGAAGAGAACAATTGTCTATGAGTTTTTTTTTTTTTTTGGGGGGGTGGGAGGGGGGTTGTTCATTTTTTAAAGCCTCTATTAATATTCCAGATTGTCCAAGATTTCTTGTAAATTAAGCAGAAAGGCCCATTCCATTTTCTGAATTAGTCAACATGTCTGGAGGGCTCTGATGAGCAAACAATACATGTTTGACATCAGAAACCCATGGGGAGGAGGGCAGAACTTGAGGAACTTTAAACCCCTCTTTAAAATTCAGAACTTACATGCCTTATTCCCCATGACAGGAGCCTGCTGAACCTGGATTTTACATTTAAAATTCAAGCTTTAACCAGACTTGATGAAATACTAAAAATAGCTTTATTTTCTCAATTGTTTCAATTATCACTATGCATTTGTTTTTTATTTCATTCACCTTCCTTTATAATGTTATAAGACACTAAGTAGGAAGGAGATACGATACCTTCTATTGTAGAGCTGGTTACTTGGCCATTACTAGATCCACAAGAACTGTAAAGTGATCCAGAGCTATATGGCTCATAGGGTTTGAGAACAGTCAATACATTAGGAGAGTCAACGTCATCCGAATTCAGAAGCCCTTGTTTGGTTGGCAAAACAGAGGATGCAGGTTTGGTGCGAGAACATTCCTGAGGTAGCAGATTTGCATATCTGTTTGCAACACGAAATCTGCTTGTTTCGTATCTTCTGTAATTAGCCACTGCACAGTCAGCTTGTTCAATAACTAGCACACTATGTTTCATTCTTTTAGAAGATGTTTCACCATATTCTAGATTTACATTGCCCACAGATTTACTACAAAGATAGTCTCTTCCTCGATGACAAGGCCAGGCAGATTCGTTTAGGTGAGAGTCAAGAACCCCATTCATGCTGCTGCTCACTACACCAGATTGAGACACTGCCACATTTAGAGCTTTTACTTTAGATTCAGCTCTTTTTACTCTGTCCAATACTGGAGAGATACTGGAACTGGAGTGCATTTCTTGCTGAGGTTGTCTATAGTTATTTGCCTGAGCTCCAACATTACTTGGCTGTTTGTGAAACTTGAGGTTACTTGGGGCTGTGCTGCTTGAGTCAGTCACGGCAAAGAGAGGAACTTTGTTCTGTGGAGGGTGGCATTGCTTAGATTTCCCTGTTTGCAGGGGTTTTTGCTGTGTAGATGGGGAAGCCTTACTTTTATTAGGATTAAAGGACAAAGGAAGCACATCTTTACCAAGCAGAGCTGGAGGGCATCCAGTGCGTCTGGCTTTAGCTAGAGTCTTGTTTCTATATCCGTTTTTGTTAACGGTGTCAGGATTGTACTTGTGCATCAGCCTCTGGTGCATCATTAGGACTTCTGGGTAGAATGTTCTGTAAGTACAAAACGGGCAGGTGCTGGGTGCTAGCAGGCCTCTAGCAGTTGAAACCACTGAACATTCTTGTGAAGTCCCAACAGATAAGTTCAAGGGCATTTCTTGAGAGTCCGCCATAAGTTTGTGTTTGTAGTTTTCAGGGCACTCTCGCACATCACTCGCATTTTTTCCATCCTTAAAAGCACAAACATACTGGACATCATCTCCCTCCGATTCCACAGAAGCCTCTCTCTCTCTCTTATGTGGAGCATGGGGCTGAACTTCCTTTGTCTCCTTCTCAGTCTTTAGTTTTTCCAAGTAAGGAGCAGACTTACTCTCATGCATTTGATTCAAATTGTTACAAATTGAACGTTTGTTCAATTCCCTAGAATCGTTTTTCATTCTTATAAGGACTGTGCTGCCTATTGCGTTATTCAAGGACAGAATTTCCTTTTGCTGCTTTGCAGGTGGGCAGCCCTCAGCATCTTTGGCACCATCAAAAAGCCTCTTCAAATTTTTGGTTTCTTGAGCACCATCAGCAGCCAGCAAGAGCTCCGTCTCCTGACTCTGCAATGAAACTTTGCTGTCACCTTTCACGTCTGCTGCACTATCAGCTTGCTTGTCCTTGTGATGCCTCTCTAAATGATACCTCAGTGAAGTTTTCTGTGCTGCTGCATACTCACAGAATTCACATTTGTATGGTTTTTCACCTGAAACACAGTTTTATCAGTAAATCAGTTGGATGCAAATTGATTTAAAATCTTGAATACAATTAAAGACAAGGGAATAGTCTATAGCTTACAACAGTAAAATAGCTTTTTCTTTCACCTTTCACATAAACTTAGATCTCAAACTAAGTCATTTAAACTACTACATCTCACTACTTTTGCTAACTACAGTGACATCTTCTGGTTCTGATGAAGATATTTTCCATATGTTCCCTATGTATGGAGATGGTAGCTGACAATATGTTTGGCAGAGATAAGCACGAAGTACAGCTGTGGGTCAACTCCAACAATTTGTAGCCCTTGATCATACCACAAGCATGCTATTCAACAACACAAACGTTACAGTTCTTCTATAAATAGGGCTGGTTCAAAAGAAACATGGGCATGTATTAACAGAAGTTGGAAGAGTTTAACTTTTCCTTAGCCAAGCAAACTGAGGAATAGACAACTTTTTCCTCAGGTAGTAGCAACTAACAGAAAACCAACTTAATACTTGGAAGGTAGAGGTGTTTTTTTTGTTTGTCTAAAAAAATCTTTTTGCTAGACTGCCAAAACAGAAAGAATTCTAAATTTTAAAACACAATACGTGTTGTTCAGAGTATAATATAATTAGCCTTATTCAAAAAGATTTACATTTAGGTAAATAATGAATTAAGAAATTATAATCGGAACTTTCTCAGCATTAGATAAAACTTTTTAAACACCAGAAATTGTGAAGGTAACATGTTTTTCCTTAAGCAAAACCAAATATTCTGTCCTATTGGATTCAGCAGACTTTCTTCCCCTCCCACAAAGCTGAAGCCCATTTACCTGTATGAGTTCTGAGATGAATATTGAGGTAATAATTTGAGCGAAAATACTTTCCACAATAGCTGCATTCTCTGGAGGCTCCAAGGTTTTTAACTTTTGCTCTTTCCAAACCATCTTCATTTTTATCTTTGGGAGAAAATATAGCTATATTATGAAGAGCAAATACAAGCCTGTAGTCCCTTTCAAAACTATAAACAACTATCTTAACTGTCTTTATTAAGGAAAAAGCACAGCATGATGAAACATTGTCAGCTCCTACAGCCTGTGAGCATCTTTGGCTCAGCACTGATGCACACTTGATCAGAAAGCCAAATAGTTAAGTAGGTTTCCAACTGTGTCAAGTAACACTGCGGTTAGTGACTGAAATGAAGAAGCCCCAGAGAACAAACAAGATGTAAAACTAGGCCTTGAAGAAGAAAAAACATCCAATTATCTTTAATGATCTACAGCAGAGAATGGCCTATGTCAAAACTTCATGGAGATTATAAGCTGTATTCTTATCTTAAGGGAAGTGCTTCAATCAGTGCATCATCTGGACTGCAAACCTGCTCTGAGCACCCTGACACAACACAGGGACTTGTTCTGCAGAAGGAAGGTGGGGAGAAAGACTGATTCTTTTCTTTGTTATAATAAAATTCAGTGCTAATCAATGGACTGCTTGCCTGTTTAACCGCCACCTTAGCTTTGATAAGCAATCTTTCACTAGAAGCATGAATGCTTAAGCTTCAAGAAACAGGAAAGTGTCTGGGTTGCTAGTTCTGTGAGGCACGTTTTCAAGGAACAAATTCACAGATAAAAAAATATTTTCGCTCAAGTGTAAGCAGCAGTAATTACCACTGGAGGGCGGCAAGTACAGCATAATGTCTAAGAAGAAAGTGGAGAAAACTTCCACACAAGGCACCAGTCAAATCAACATGATTTCTTTGGCAGGTTGAATTGTAAAGACATCAAGACAACTTAAGTAAAATACCCAAGTCAAAGCTAACTAGAACGCTACAGCGAGAATAGAAAGAAGGAAACATTTTCCTTGACTAAGATGTTAAAAGCCATGACAGACAGCTTAAAATGGTTCTCTACAGTTCCTGTGTGTTGGAAAGCTTCCATACTGGAAATGCTAAGCATGGCTAAACTCTGGCTAAGAAGAGCCATAGCTGTTTTAAACAAACAGATAATGTCTCAATAAGCATGACTCAGCATCACACAATGAGAGCTGTTGTCGTTTTGGACAAGACCAAGAAACAAAACAAGCAAGCTAACATTAGGTAATGATTTTATTCCTTTATTACTGGAGGCAAAATAAAGGGCTGCACATTACCAGAAACGGAAAACTCGGTCGTGCGTGCCAGGACATTCTGTACGTTATGTCTTTTCTTGAGATTATGCAAGTGTCTGTTCTTTAAAGGCAGACTCAAAGCGTGTCACACACAAGAGTGCTAGATTAGCTACATGTCTTTTTGTTACTCCATTTTGTCCCCAGACATGCAAGCTTTTTCAATTAAGGAATCATTTAGCATCAGTATCACATTTTTCCAGAGACAGTGAGATTCAAAATTAGTCCTGAGTAATGTAGATTGAGTCTATCTATTCTGTCAGAGAGAACTGCTAGCAATCCTTCAAGGAAGAATAGTTAAATATATTCCTCTTACATATAGCGTCCACATATTAATAACCTATATGCATGCCCTTACACAACTAATTTAAAGTTGTTCTGCATTTAGCCTTTCAAGTTACACACCCTTCAAAATAAGCATGCAACCTGCAGATGGATAGAAAAAAGTTTTGAATTATTCTTCACTTCTCAGGATCCCAACAGCTGCTAATCTTGAGCACTGGACATTTTTCTGCCCTTTCTTACAAGATGCAGAATAAAGTGTGAAAAATGCAATGACTTCAGATATATTACTTGTAAAATCATGTGCTGGACAAGAATGTAACTGATATATTCAGTACTGAAAAATATTCAGTAAAACTATGAATCTTACAGATGGGGGAGGGGCGGAGACACAAGGCAGACTTTTTCTAGACAGATTATTGTTATAAGTATTTCAATTATTCAAGAAACCCAAATCATAACTGCAAGAAGGCCCAACACAGCTTCAAAGATCTGAAAACATTGCTGTTGGGACAATTGTTTCCTTCTCTTTCCTCTTTTCCCCTTCTCCCACCATAGCGTTTTATATCTCAGGGCAAGTTTTGAAAAATTTATTTAAGAGACAAGATCCATTTTTGGCTTTAAACAGCTCCTGAACTGTATAGCAACAGCTAGTTCAATCTCATGTCTCAAAAATGCTGCTCACCTAGATTAAGTGTTTCAGGAAGGCCATCTTCAGACCCATCTTCAGACCCTCCTTCCATTCGCTCTGTTGCTCCATTTTCATCCAGACTTGCCATTATATCATTACAGCACGTCCTCGAAGCAGCTGAAGTCTCTCCATCAGTCCGCCTGTCTCTCTTATGCACTCTGGAATGAAGGACTAGCTGGTGGTATGTTCTGAAGGCTTTACCACACTCTGAACAGTGTGTTGGTTTCTCTTTGTTCTGGGATAATTTAGAATCCATCTCCATAGAAGGCACTTCACCACTGGGATGTTTCAATTTGTCTTGGGATAAGTTACTATTCCCTGTATAACTGCTGTTTTTATTTACTTTTGACTTCCCTGTATTTTCAGTCTGGCTACCTTTACTTGCATTCCATATTTCACCAAGTTCTTCTTTATCAGAAGAGGAATCGTCATTATCTGTACTTCCTTCTTGCCCAGGTTCTTTAATTTGGCCATGCCCAACTGCAACTTTACCTTTGGTAGCCAGCTGCCATGCTTGATATGTATTGAATGGATCTAGTTCAGCTATCCATTTCACAGGTTTTTGTGATTTGTCATTTTCTGAAACCAAGTTTGGTCTCAAATTCAAGAATCGCAAAAATTCTTCTCTTTGAGTTGTTTCTTCTGGATTAGATTCACCAGTCACTTGAGGACTTTCACCATTGGGTACTGATTCTTTGGTGTGCACTTTACTGTGCTCAATTAGAGTCTCTTTATTGAGAAATAGGAAGCCACAAACCATACAAATTTTGTAAGGTGATGTTACATTTTCAGTTACATGCTCCTGCACCACCTCATTTATTGTTATGGGGCTTTCAGAACCTTGTTGGAGCTTGTTTCTAGAACCTGGCTTTCCAGTATGAGTTCTCATGTGATTTTTGAGGAACCACGGCTCTTTAAATCTTCTTCCACATACGTTACACCAATATGTGAAGGAATCTTTATGCTTTTTCATGTGTGCCTCAACATCAAAAGCCTCATCAAATGTTTGTCCACAAACTTCACAACTAAGTTCTTCACTGTCTTTTTCATTGTTTGGAGAAGGCAAATTTGTTCTTACTTGACATTTATCTAGAGGACTAAGGTACTCTGCTTCGACACGCAGGACAGCTGGTTCACAAAGAGTGGGCCTATGTTGAGTTAAAACATGCTTACCAAGTTCTTCAGGATGTTTAAAAGTCTCATCACAAAACATGCAGTCCAGAGGCATACATCCCTCAGCTTGCATGAGAAACTTTTCTTGCAAGCTTTTGTAAGAAATGGTATTTGTTCCTTTTATTGTCATTGAGGCATCATTATTCTCCATCTGTGCACCAACGGTACTGGCTATTCCATCCGGTCCATCCATGTATGCCAAGAGAGGCTGAGTTGGCATGTTTCCTACGTTCTGTTCCCTATTACGTGTTTTAATGTAAGGTTTCAGTTCTTTGGGGGATGTTCACTGATCACAATAAGGACACTTGTAAAGTTCTCCAACATGTGCTTGCAAGTCTGCTAAGCTAAAAGACCTCTGCCAGGAAAAAAATTTGTTTTCCACAAGCAAAAGATTATTTCTTTTTCATTTTTGTCCGTGTTCAGACATCACTGAACATTTATCCATTGGTTCTCTCAGTGACTGAATGAGGTTTCTTGAACTATTTCTTCTGATTTTTCAAGTCTGTAGAAACAGTCAGTTGCACTTAGTTTTTCTGTAGAAACATTTCAAATAGTTGCATTGAGCAAAATATACTCAAGGACAAGTTCAGTGCCACAAAGAACTCCAGCACCTGAAAAAGAGAGAAAGTAGTCAGTAAGACTTTTCAAAAGAAAAGGAAGGCATTGTCTCCCAAATAAAGAACTTCAGGACTAAAGAACTACTGAATGCTATCGAACACAGCAGGCATAATTTACTAGTCAATGGGAGACAGGTAGAAGATGCTCGTCAATTTTCTACCTACCAAGTTGAAATAAACAGTATGGTCTTTAACATCCATGTACTCCATTAGCTTGGCCTACTGCTTTGAGATTGTTATATAAAAGCAATCTTTTATTTATTATCTACTCCAAGTCTACTCTTATTCATCTACATAAAGTAGCTGAAACCATATTTCAATCTGTGCATTAAACGAATTTGTGACAAATGCAGCAAGCCAAAGTAACCTTTCCAAGAACCTGCGAAACCAGAGTTTGGAGGCAGGGTAAAAACTGTGCTCATCTGTTTAGTAATAGCTGTTGAGCAACCACCCCACCATCACCACCCCTTGCCAAGATTAGACAGCTTGGAATTAGCATTCATAGTTCTAGTACACAATAAGCGTAAGTACAAATCCTTGTATTAACAGCTATTCTTTAATACCACGACTCAGAGCTTTTAATATCATCCACAGATTTACAACCTTTGCCACAATTTAATCAACTCAAATTTTGAAATAGCCTAATGATACAGTTCCTTGACCAGTAGTTTAGTATTTAAAATCATCTAAGGAGCTACTACTACACTTAGAAAGGAAATGCTTCCAATTTCAAATTGTGTGCAACAGAAAGCGTTTGTTTTTATTCCAAAGTGAAAGTTTCAGATTCCATGTGATTTAAAAAGGTTATGATATACTTAATCACATTTCCGTAAGAACCATTGGGTCTGCTAGCAGCAATTAATGGCTGCCACTCTAAGGGTTGTCAAATTATAGTTTTGGAGTTCAGGATTCTTCTTGATCAAAATTGGGGGTAAAGAAAAGGTTTACCAAAATAATACATGACCATATAAATTGAATGGGAAATGCGCCTCATCTCAGGATGTTTCCTGAATGTTTGCATAAATATCTAATGAAAAGAATACATGTAAAATTTGACTCAAGCCTCAAACTTTCACAAATTATTTCATAAGAGACAGTTGGCCAGTGATTCACATTACTTGAATTAACGTCACAGAACACAATATGTTCTACAGCTCGTATAGCAGAAGGCAGTACAAGATAAGTAGTTTTTTTGTTTAATTTCCACTGGACTTCCACTTATGCATTGTTATATTTGGGTGGAAAATTGAAACGTTTTGCCTCATTTCAGCCAAAGAAGAGGTAGCCATTCAAAGCACAACCCTGACAGAGTTCAGGCTACAGAGACTTTCACAACAGGCAGTGGTAGCACACAAAGACACGGCTACCAACCCAGCTGAGGTTACCTTCTCCAGCCTTTTCTCACCAACATTTCCACCTAGACAGCAAAGGTGGCTTTGAGATGTAATGGCTTAAGACATTTCATTAGAAATCAACCACCAGAAGTTGACCTGTTTGTACAGGTCTGTGGCCCCAACAGGTTTGCCAGGCGCAGATGACACTCCCACAACCAGTACATCTGCAGCCATCAGCTGGGGAGGGGGAACAGGACCTTTAACCAACTGAAGCCAAAAGGCAACTACCCCAGACTCTGGGTTTGGTAAGTCTTCAGCTATACTAGAAACCCTTGTCTACCACTGAACAGTCAATTCCAGGTAAAATAACCACCAGGGAAAGGAAACACGACAACACATTGCTAGACAAAACATGCTAGGAGTGGTAGGTCCAACCTCTCAAACACTTCATCTCACTGCACTATAGCCTGGTCCTGAGAATATCTTGGTTTTAATTTGCAAAGTTAGCTCTTTTTCTACCTCCACGGAGACAAAAAATGTAACCTAATGAAGAAGGATTAAAAAAAAAAGAAATCACCCAAACGCCAACACAGAATAAAATAACTGTTGCCAAGTGCTTGTATTCCATCTTCTTCCTTCGTTTCCAGGGCTTACTCTGCTCACTATCCAGTCATCTAACCAAGGTCTAGACAACAATTTGGTTCAGTACCAAGAACCCATAGTGGTCCCTTCTAGCTTTTTTAAAGCTATGATGTTCCAAGACTAAACCAGAAACTCAAAACAGAAGGAGATTGGTGGGTAGGGGTAGAAAGCATAAGAGGGAGCAAGCTACAGGCTGACAGGTTGATGGCAACAGAACCCAAATTTTCTGCAGCCAAAGTCTCTGACTCTGGCCTTTATCCCCATTTACAGTTTAATCACTGCCATGATTAACACTTCCTCTTTTCATAATGACTCAAAAACCTTCTGTAGTAGGCAGCTTCAGCCTGTGGTGTGACATATCTGAATCGCTTCTGCTGTGGCCTTTGCTTTTGCCTCGCTATCTTCCTCACTCACTTCTGACTTTCTGGCTTTCACTCAGCCCTAAGAGGCAGGTGGAGAAGCTATCACAAAAGTCTGAAGCTGAAGTATTCAGAAAAGCTTTCCCTTCCTGTAAAGCATAAGGAAAAACATATCAAAGAGTAATGGTTAGCATGTTTTACTTCATGTTTCAACTTGCTGCTTCGTTCTGTTTCTACTGTAGTTTTAGGAGGTATTTTTACACAGCGGGATAACATGCTGTGACAGAGCTCGTGTGCTTAGACGGTGGCTATCTGCCTGAAAATAATTTATTTGCAAACTAAAAATGGACAGCCACTTTGAAAGACTCCTAAATACCTATAATGAATATTGAGTCAAGATAAAAACTGAACTTAATGCACTTCCTTTCGGAGACACAGGTACGTGCTCTGCAGCTATAGATGTAAGAATCATCCCACACAAAGGCCACAGGCATTTTGGGACAAAGTCAGACCCAAAGGCCAGTGTCTCTGCAGTCCCACGTACTGAGTTGCTGAGAGTCATCATCAACCATTACCTCGCCGTCTAGGAATACAGAAAACGCCAGTCTATTACTCTCCCCACTTTGTGGCGTTACAACATATACACAACAGACAGAGCAACCAGAATGAAGTCACTGTGGAGAAAACACAGATGAAAGCCATCAGAAATCCCCACGCGATCCCCTGTCCTCCACAGAAAGGTATTTCAGCATTCTGGGGTGAGGCAAGAGTAGAAGGGACATCCTTGTAATAGGAACCACTGCACACATTTCCACTCAAACCTAATCTAGGATAATAGAAACATTAAAAAAAAAAAAAAAAAAAAAAAAAAAAACATTTCAAGATTATTAGAATTTAAGAGACTGGCATGGATCAGATTTAGGAACTGCCCTAGTTCAGTCACTGATGCATGTGAAATGAACCTCAAATGATCAACAACATTTTATCTGGCAAGCTCTTTGAAAGTTGGTCCACTTCAATCTCACCTCATCTCACCGTATCAAAGCATAAAAATTATTTAACTATAAAAAACTGAGCCTGTCCTCACAACTGCATCTACAAATACCAAGCATATAACTAACACATGGATCATGAGAGGAGTTCAGGTTCAAGTTTTATCAGGTATTAATAGACTTGAACAAATCCTTTGAAGAAATCTTCCATGGCTCTTCAGAGCTCTGTATCTCATCCACTGACCCGTGTTAGCTGCTGAATGCTTTTCAAGCTTTCACTTTGTTAATAGAAGGCTCAGAACACTTTTGAAGAACTGGGCACAGCTCATCCTCTAGGCAGCACTGCAAAGCAGAGCAAGATATTCCTGTTTTAGAATCCAAAATGCCTAATTGCAGTTCAGACAACTATTTTCTCTTGGGTCTACCATTATATACAGGAGATAATACCTATAGACAGGAAAAACCCTTCAGGTGGAATTTCTGAAGGAAACTGCAGATGCAACTAGACAAAATTATAACCAAAAAAAGAAAAAAGACCCTACTACTAGAATCAGAAGGTGACTTTTTCCAGGTGAGATGGAAGACTAGCTTTATTTCTGTATCTAGTGATTTCATATTTCACTCTGATTAGACAAACAGCTTGTAAAAAGGGGGGGCATGATTATCCTCGTACTGTTTAGACAAGCTAATGCACGCTTACAATGCAAGCTGAATATCTGCACTACAATTTTATCCATTATCTGAAAAAAGAAAAAAAAAAAAAAAACACTTTTCTTCCTTGTGAAGATAATAATATGCCTTGGATTTGAGGATCAAAAAATGCTGATTAATTACATTCCTTTTATTCCAAACCCTCTGCATAGCAGCAAAACTGTAAAGAGTTACCTTAATTCCATATTATTGCTTACTTGGGAAAGTAGACAACCTGCAGCCTGGAAGGGCACTGTAACTGTTTATGTCTGAAGGTCTGTACATTGGCTCAAAAAAAAAATTGCAGTACCTGGGGTAGCTTCTATAGTCTTTCACTTTCAGTAGACAAAAGGTCAGAGAAGAGAAATGAAGAACAGGACACAGCACCAGTGTCAGACAGCCAGAGATCTTGAGTAAAGTGCAGACTACAACAGGAAACCATCAGTCCCAATAGCTGTAGAGAGAGGTCTAAATTTGCTGCAGATTAACTCAAAGTTGAAAACCGAGGCTGACTATCCCTCCCTCCTCACATTTCAGTGAGTCAAGAAATCTTCTAACGTCCGTGCTCACCATTTGTGGATGTCAACGTGCACCTCCAGCAGAGCTCCAAGCGCATGGGTACAAGGAACAGGGAGAAACTCACCTTGCCCAGGCTCCAGGTGAGTTCTTCTCCCCCAAGGATGCCATCTACTGAGCTTTATCCTGCCAACAGCCCAGAGCCGTTCACAGGAGGCAGATTTGGCTATGTGGTCTTTGGTCAAATATTTTAACACGTTTGCAGCCATACCCATTGTATGTATAAACACCACAAAATGTATATAAATAAAAACTGAGCTGGACAGATGAGAACATCTTTCCATTGCGCTTGCCACACCACCTAGTAACCACACCAAAAAGCTGCTGCATCTAAATAGATTATTAGAGCTGACAAAGTTTTAATTAAGTGCCTGTAGAGAAGTTTAATTTATTTTTATTAAATTACACAACTAAAGACTACATGTTACAGTCTCAAAGATTTCTTTGGGAAATGACCGATCAGTAGTAATTTTATTGCATTTCTACTTCCTGCATTTCAAAACGTCCATGAATATGTAATAAAAGTTCTAGACACACCTTTCAGAGAACAGCAAAGTCCAACCACATTTCTTGCTTCAAACGCTACAGAGCTCTGGGAGTAGAAGTTGCATAGCTGGTAGCAGGACAAACAACTACACCTTGTGAGTTGTGTGCTAGCAAAACTAACTGCTGCTCAAACGCAAGAAGCAAGCCACACCAATTACAGAAGTTAACCCAGTTGCTGCAACAGTTTCTTAAAAACAGAAGTGAGAAAACTAGAAGCTCCAGCTAGGAGATAAGTGACACTTGGGTTATTTTTGTATCTCCTACGCAAAATGTATTCAGAGGACAACCTCAGCAACCTGCCAGCAGGTCCTTAAGCTCAAGGCCAGTAATGAATCCAGCACTGCTAGACAGATGGATGGATTGATACCCTGTTTCTCTCACCATCCCAATTGAAGTTCAAAAGGCTGGAGTGCCCCACCGCCCCGTGCCAGCAGACAGCCCTGCCTCACCAGCACACCCGGGAGTAGCCACCTTCACTTGTGCTAGGTGTATTAGCACTCCAGGAATATAAATGTGAAGGAATTCCACCTGCTTTCAAAGTTTTTCTTCAATTTTCCTCAGTTTCAAGAGGTCAGAGTCATTGAACGTGATTTTTTTCCTCTCTTGGCACATTTATACCTCAGAACAGGTTCCTCCTCTTCAACACTGCTAATGAGAGATCCTATACTAATGATTACTTATTGGAAACCACTGACAAGTTATTTAACCATCTTTTTTTTTTTTTATTTCAATCTAAAACTTCTGCTTTTGCAGAATAGCTGTTCCAGTTCTGCCTGATGAACGTAGATAAAATGAAGCAATTAACCACTTTTTCCTTATTGAAACCTCCACCCTTCGCCTGCAAACAAAAGCCACCTTATGGAGATTATTTATTTTGGCTGGGCACATCTACATTCGGGGCAATATTGATCACAGTATAACTTGTGCATAACTCAATACAACTTCTTATCCTTTAGAGATGAGGCTGAACTTAGCTTAGAGATTTCTTTAAGATTACATCCATCTCATTGCACATAGTTAAGGCAGTTGCACCACACCAAGTGCACACAGAAGACACTAAGCAGAAATACCACACCCCCAAGTAGTCTCTAGCAATAATCAAGAACTCCCAGCTCTCAAGATAGTACATGCAGCATCCTAATGTTGCTCGTGTAGTGCTTGCAGAACCCACCAGCGACAAGAGCTCCATGGTGCCACCACCACTGGCGTGCTGTGCCTTCACAAGCTCCTCCGCTTAGTCAGAAAGCGAGGCAAGAAGTCATCACAGGGTGCTATGACTAACTCACCAATTGCTCTGAAACGTTAGTCGAGTTCCCAGAGATCCACAGCGTGAAATTCCAACGTTGACTCTACAGGTGCTTGGACTTCAGTCAAGTACACATTGCCCTTCCTACTTTTAGGAAAGCTGTGTGTCACACCTCATACAGTAAGCTGTTCTCCCGTATCAGACAAATGTCTTCCCTGCCCTAGTTTGAAGAAATGGCAGCCCCTAAACCCAGGGAAGGCAACAAGTCATATGCTCCATGGACTGGGACCTTATTTCTGAGTACAGTGCCCATCTGCCTGCGACTTGAGCTGAATACTGGAAAGCTATAAAAGTCAGCCCAGATAAAGCATTATTTTGCAGAACAGCAGAGGAGTCAGCTTTTCTTCATAACACTACATGAAGCCAATAACTTACTCTTCATTACTTTGTGTCCTATTGCTTTCTAGGGAAGGAAAGAGCTACTCCCTTCTCTCTTTTAACTGTAAATCATTTTAACAACTTCCCAGTACGTTTCTTTGTTAACGGAGGAGCATGTGAATACACCAAGCACAGCTTCGCAACCATGAATTTTTCTGCCAAGCGTTCAAGTACAAAAATGTTCTTAAATAAAAGTTTGTTAACAGTTCATTCTGATAAAGAACTAACACGAGTACTTTAAAGGAAACGGAGATCTAGTGGGAGGAAGGGGAGGAAGAGAGTTGTTTATTTCAGTTGCAGGAAAAGATCAAAACGAAGACGTTCAGGTTGAAAAGAGAGCATAAAAGATGACCACAAATTGGAATTTCCACTCCCTAAATGCTGCACAACTTAAGTCTTCATCCTTCAGGCTTGAAGTTTTCAAAGTTATCTTAAACTTCGATTCTTGGAGGGGTTTTCATGGTTTATCTTTTCATCCTTTCTAAAAGAAAGGCTATTCTATTTCCCTCAGTTACAGGACCTTCTCACACAACTAGAGCTTTCCAATGCAGTGAAACGAAGACAATTCACAAAAAGCAGACCTAAAGGAACAGACATACACCAGAATGCAAGAACGTTACTGCCCAGGCATTCCTCCACAAACACTTTAGAAAGATTTCACATTGAAAGCTCTTTTGTAGCCAGATAAGACAGACATACATGCAAATCCTTTTCCCCCTGAAGTCTAGCAAACAGGATTTTAATCACCAGTGGAAAATAACTAGTAGTTAATAATGAACAATATTAGGAAAACTCCCCCCCCCCCCCCCCCCCCCCATTTCAGACATCTATACTAATAGAAACAAAGGATATCCTTTCTCTAAAAAACCTTTTCCTGCAGAGTCCCTTTTTCTTTAAGGCTATATGTCTAACTGTTTTGGCAGAGGATAGATGAGCTGAATGCGTCTCCCTCAGTGAACTGAATGCCTCTTCTATCAAAAGATGTAATTATTCCTTTTAAAGAAGAGAACATATAAGCTTGCATCACTTTGCACATGTTTTTCCTCCACTGAGCAAGAGCAAATATAAAAGAGACTAATTCTTGGCATTAAAGGAGGAAGTGCTACAAATAAGTATTGACTTTTGAAGTTAGAAGGACTGCTCTAACGGCCAGATTTTTCTCTTTCCCCCCTCCCTCTGATTAGGTGAGAATTTCTCAGGAACCACAAAAGCAAAGTGTACTTTAGACAATATGAAGGAGCCAATACCTGGCGTGGAAGGGCTGAAAGACAAGAGTAATCCCATTTTAAATAAGTCTGGGACACATTTCACCACTGCCATATGATGCAACTTCATTAAATTAAGAAGTTACACACACTTAAACTGGCAATGACCCCTTACCTTACAAAACAGTTTATTGTTCTCTCCACATCAGGTAAAGACTCTCGGTGCAGCGAGAGATACATTTTTATTGTTGAGTCAGTCTCACCTTACATAAACTGCCTTATATGTTTAGTCCTGGTTTCCATTTGAAAGAAGATATTTTCAGAGACCTTAACAGCAAATTTGATTTACTTATTTATTTTTAACACTTCTTGGCAGAAGCATGTTAAATCTCTCCAGCAACCACCACTACAAAGAAGTGGTAAATTCAGAGATTACCAATTAGACAATTCCTTACTACTCACAAGCCTGAAGTTCCTCTGCAGCAATTATAGGGAAGTTGCATCCCTTTGAGCAGCAAAGGTGAAATAACAGGAAAAGAGATTTTGTTATTCCTGAATTTGAGATTAGTAGTTACTTCCAAAGAGCTCACTTTGTCCATGTCATTAGTCTTCCCTAGTCCTCTCACCTGATTTCAACTCTGAATCAAACTCCCACCCAGCACAGTTTAAGCCCCTGTACTTTGGGAGAGAAAAAAAGCAGCAGCTTTTTATCCTCCCCCCCCCCCCCCGCTGCAGAGCACTGACTTCAAAGGTGTCACTTTGAAGATATCCACAAGTATATATTAGCAAAAATCAGTCCTGAAAGATGGAAAAAGGTACACAGCCTGATGGAAAGACATTTACTGCTACTCAAGTCATCCCCTGGCATAGCATCTGAAGATACTAAAATAGAAGTGTGCTAGAAATAGACATTTCAAATCATTGCCTCCTTTATTCTATGCAGGTGGGAGCTCTTCCAGAGGCCAGCACCAACTGATGGAGACTCAACTCTTAGTTCCCTGGCATCATATTATCCAACACTATTGGACTGAAGGGATGCATGAGATGGCACAGTGCACCTCACTGAGCTTTAACGTGCCACGCTATCCTAGAAACGAGAGTCAGCATCCACAAGAAATCGACCTTTCTGAAGAGAGAAAATAAGCAGAAGTTTCTTATATGATTTTTTACTAGCATTAAAAAAAGATTAGAGATGAGCATTAAAGCTAAACAAAAGCAGTGGTTTCTCCAGAACACCTTTATGCCCATTTTCCTAACAGTGCACTATGTAACTATATACATCACAGGTTTTGGATGGAGCACATCTGATTTGCTTCTTCCTACCTGTGTAGGAGAAGAAACAGCGGCTGCCATAACCCCAAAGGTCCCACCCAATCAGCTCCCAACCACCACAATAAGCGTAAGCACAATACAAGGGCCTTTAATTTCCTACAGTCACTTATGTCAGAGGCAAACTGCTCTACACTTTATTACACAGAAAAATGCAAGTGTACCTGTTGTGCATAAACAAACTCAGACTTTGATACTTTAGTTACATAAAATCTTTAGCACATAGAGAATCACCACCCGGTCAATTATTCACTTTTACGTGGACAGGTTTCTGCTCAAATCTCTAAGTCACACTGATCTACATAGATTTTCCTGCATATTTTAACTACATTTCCTCTTCTACTTTCTTGTGAAATTTCCAAGGCAGCCTGAGTACTAATTCCATCTCCAGCAACACACTCACAGACATTGTGTGTACATAAACAAGTATGTCTCTTTTTGCATTTATACCTCACTTCTCCCAGCACCCACCCTAGTTTACTTTGAAACTTGATGTCAGTTCCTATCACACCACTGAGCCTGTTCCCCGCCTCCCCCCCCTCCCCCGAAAGAAAAGAAAAAGAAAAAAAGAAAAAGAAAGGGAAGAATCACAAGAGCAGCTAGATTTATGATAAGCTATAAACTACCCTGACCAAAGTCATATGATTGTAACAGTAGAAATTTTAATGTATTTTTCTCCTGTTGGCATACATTTTTATCAGCAATAAAACAAGATTTGGGAATTTCACTTTAAAAAAAAAAAAAGTTGATGTTTAAAACCAAATCTTTGAGAATAGCCTTGTGTTTGGAGGTACAGAAAAAGCTAGGCAAATTTAGCTTGGAAAAGCACGCTTTTTTTTAAAAAACCTTAAAATACAACACATTGAGAATCTTACACAGCTTGGTCATATCCTTTTCCTTACTTTTGTCTTCAGTTGCAAATCTCTTGTGGTATGAGTCACATCTCTCTAAAAGCATGCATACAGTAGTCAGCAGAATCCCCTGATCGTATTCATGCGCCACAAAGAAAAACTCTTTTCAACTTTTTGGTTACTAAAGTTACCTTAAAAGTGGGGGGTCAAGGGTCATCAGAAATGACCCCGAGTCCATTAAAAGCAAATAGTAGCTTGAAATTAATGTAGTTATGAGATGTGGAAAGAGTATCTTACTGGAATGTTGATGTTCTAAATCCAGAGTCTCAAAAATAAGAGGGCTGAGCTGGCAAATGGCAGCCCTGCTGTAGCTGAAATGTACTATCTTGCTATATTTAAAGACAATACCTCAACAGTTAAGTATTAGAACATTTTAAGTGAGATAAATAAGCATAAGACACAGGCAAATATCCTTGGTTATTTAATCATCCTGAAAGCAGGGTGGAAGTGTGAGGGGGAGTTCAAAGGTCAAACTCTTCTTTCAGCTGCTTGCAAAGAAAAGAAAGCTTAGCCCATTTTACCTTGGGGAGGAGAAGGGGGGACGGGGCTGTTCCTTCCATATGCCAGTGGTAGTTGCACATTTCATAACACAGGAAAGAGGGAGTGTATTTACATACCCAGAGCATGGAATCCTTTAACAGGACAATGAATTCCATATCAAGATTCAGGTTAGAAAGAGTTGGGACAAAAAAAGTCACCAAGAACAAAGGGAAGTCAAAATTTACTTAACGTTTCCCCAGACCTTCTTAGTTACAAAAATCTGAGTTTGTAATTAAGAGTTTGTTGTAATCACCATTTTGACAGTCAAGGGAAACTCAGAGCTCCCTTTTGAAATTATTTCCCCTGATCACAGTAATAACTTAGCACTCCGTTCATATAAAATGTGATATTAATCTAGCAACCCTGTTCTACATGAAAGTATAGCAGTAAGGGGAAGGTACTTTCTGAAGGTTAGAAGTGCTCAAAAAGGAATTTTTGAATGTGATATCATGAAAGAGGAAGCCAAAATGAAGTAACCTTTCATAAGACAGTCTGATAAAGGTGCTAAAGTTTATTAGCTTCCCTTTCCCAGCCCCTGTGCTAAATCTTGCTCCCCCCACCCCTACCAAAACAAAGAAAAAAAAATATTCACTTAAAATTAAGGAAAAAATCCTCTAATCCAAAGCCTGGAAGCCATTCTGTAAAGACTACTTTATACGAAACTTTGTTTACAAGATACAAATATAGTCCTCTTACCACATTCAAAACCAGAAAACATCCACTTATTTAAAGAAATACTTTTTCTATTTTGATCAGCAAGAACGTAGGTACTCATTTTAAATGTAAATCCAGCCTAATAGTGCCATATGAATGTTTTAAATTCATGTATGATATGCACTGTTTAAGAATGTTTAAACAAAGGAAGTAGGAAAACCCTCAAAATACACAGTAAAACTTAATGACTTTAATTTAAGAATATATATACTGATTGCAGCATGGTAAAATTATTCTCTTATGCTCACAGCCAGTCTTCAGAAAGGCTAAGTGCAGGCAGTGTAGTAATTCGTCCCACTGGAAATTCTGTATAAAACATCTACCTAAAATAAACAAGGCTTCTCAGCAAGAATCGTCAGCTGCCATTAAGGACACACCTTAAAGTTCTTACCACACAGTAACTAAACAAGTACAAACTAGTGGGGACTGTTTGCTACTTTTGTCTGAAAAGTTAATGAGATCAATTCACTCCTTAGTATCAGATCTGAAGGTAGTTTTCTTAAAAACGCAAGAGACAAACAAGCCCAAAACACGAATACCCAGGACTCAGCGCCTGATGTGTTATCAGAAATGCCTAAGGTTCTTGTAAACACGAATATAAATATTAACGTTTAAACCTGACACCACAGAATACTAGAAGGTAAAAATGCTTAACTGCTAGGAATACGAGTGCTCTGGTGCTGGCAGGCAGCTGTTGTTCCCCTGCCTTTTCTTTTGTTGTGCTTAATCTCATGTCAAGTCATTCAACCAACTCCAAAGCGATGAAGACATAATTTAACAACCTTAACTAAAAAAACTGATCTACTGTTCTTAAATAGCCCGGTATATTGTTTAACGATGCACAAAGACTTACATATTTTAAAAGAATCTCCAGAATTTAAATCAGCAACTCCGGTGCCGGCAGAAGAGCTGCTGGCTGTAGGCCAAGCCAATCAATAATCCCTGTAATAACCGCGTTTCTAAAGTTATTTGCTTTTCTTATTCATCACCCTAACAAACTCAAAAGGCAGAACTTGAAAACTCACACTGATTGCAAACGGGAGCCGAAAGAGAGAAAACCCGAATATTTCGCAGGGAATTACAGTATTGCTCCTTTTCAAAAGTGCTGCAGAAAGATCAGTGATCACAAAGCCACATTCCTGCTACAGATCTTAAAATATTGACTCAGTTACAGAACTAGTTAAAGGGGAAGAAAAAAAAAGCCTCCTCCACCCTTTCCCCCCTGCCCTCCCCCTCGGCCAAAGAATGCAGCTTATCCTTCTGATTTAAAACCGTCCTTCTGTGTTATCCCAGGAAACGCTTGAACATTGGGGTGGACATCCCGAATTAAAGTCTCAGCCGTGTTCCCAAACCCACAGGCAGTGGGAGCTCCTAGGAGCAATAAAACATGGCGTGAAAGCGCTTGCAAGCCATTGTCATAGCTCGGTGCTCCGATACCTTTGCAGACACAGAGCCAGCCCCCCCCAAGCAACGAGCATGTAAGCCCTGGTCAGCAAGTCAATGCCTGCTATTCAACTTGTAGTTAGGCGTTTTATTTCGGTGTCTTCCAGATCGTATCAGTCCTGCAGCTCAGGGCCTAATAAAATGTGAAGAATGATATGCTCGGTCTCTCGTTACATCTGAAACTGCGTTATTTCCCTCTCTTCTTTTTCACACATTCTTACAAAAACTTCCCTTTTCACATACTTCTATAAGAAAACATTTCACTGCACCTACTTCAGTTCCTATTTCTATTTTCGATTTTCACTAGATGCTTCTGCTACTGCCTTCCCCTCAAACCCACCGGCTAGAAACTGATGGAGTTTTAAAGCTCTCAAGGTCATTTCAGAAAGAGGAAAAAAAAAAAAAAAAGTGTTGTTGCCTTAAAAAAAAAAAAAAAAAAAAAAAGCTTTAAGCACACAAAAACCCTAAACTAAACCCCTTTCAGATCCAAACGCCTTTCATCAGCAGATCAATAACACAGCATAAAGATTGTTGTTCACCGCCACTTCAAAACTATTACACTTCAATTCAGATACTTACTGGGAGTCACACAGCACGTTTATGGGATGGCTCATTAGAGTACACACAGCTCACTCTGGCTGCAGGTTTTCTGTGTGGGAAACAAATAAACACCCCCCCCCCTCCCCTCCACCCCCAGGAACAGAAAGTCCGGCGAGTATCACGGAGCAGGAGTGAAATTCAATCTCTAGATATTCTAGAATTTTATTGTCCTCGCTTGGCAACGTCTTTGTTGCCTAAGAAGTCAGTTGGGGCTTATTTATTTATTTTCTAAACTTCCTATTCCTCTTATAAAAAAAAAAATAATAATAAAAAAAAAAAAGAGAGAGAGAAAGGAACACGATGCCTGGGAAATCAGGAGGAAGGGTTTAGCCTTTAGGAGAAAAAAAAATGGCAAAACTGATCGATAAACTTTTCATTAACCCCCCTATCCCCGGCCCCATGAGCCACTTACTCCAAATCCTTCCTCCAGGACCATCTCGGGCTCACAAAGAAGCGGGTGTCCCCTGCTCCCCCCGAGCCCGGAGAAGCCCCCCGAGCCCAGCCTGGGCGCTGGGAGAGCCCCAGGGAGGCAGCAAGGGAAGGGACAGGGGCCGCAGCGAGACCTGGGGACACCTCCTGGCCGCGGGGGGCGCAGAGGGGAGGCGACCCCGAGCGGGCGAAGGAAGGAGCCGGGCAAGGCTGGGAGGCACCGGAGGGAGGCTGGGAGGGAAGGAGAGAGGCTGGGAGGGAGGCAGGGAGGCTGGGAAGGGCTGCGCTCGCCCCCCACCGCCCCCAGGGAGGGGCTCGTTACCTGCTGCTGCTCCGCCGCCTCTCACCTGCCCCCCCCTCCTCACCTGCCCTTCCTCCTCCTCCTCCTCCTCAGCCTCCCCCCCCTCCACACTCACACCCTCCAGGCTCCGGGACAGCCGCGAGGGGGCCCCCCCAGCCCCTCACAAAGCGGGGACCCCCCCGCAGAGGTGCTGCCCCCCACCACCACCTCCCTCCATCACACGGGGGCCAGCCCCGCGGGGAAGGGGCTGTGGCTCCCCTCCCGTGGGGGTATGAGTAGGGGGGAGGACACGAGTGGATTGGAGGGGTCCGGAGGGGAGCCCCCCTTCACTGCAGCCGACCCTCAGCCCTCCCTCACCTGCGCCTGAGCCGCCTCCCCGGCCGGCATCCTGAGGTGGGGGCAAGGAGGGACGGAGGGGAGCGGGGGCGGCCGCCCGCGGTGCCGCCGGAGCCCGGACTCGGCGGCGGTGCTGGCGCTCGGGGCACTGTTTGTAAACCGCTCCCGCCGCAGCTGTTGCTCGGGCAGCCCCCGGCCGCCCGCTCCGCCCTCACGGCAGGCCCTGCCCCTCGCCTCCCTTCCCCTCCTTTCTCTTCTTCCCTTCCCCGCCTTCTCCCGGCCCGGAGCCGGCAGTGAGGAGTGGGGCGGTCCGGCAGTGCTCCCCCCCCCGCTGCCTTCCCCCGGCTCCCTTGAGGGGCCGTTGGGCCCCGGAGCGCCGCCGGTGGCTGCCCCTGGTGTGGAGCCGAGCCGGCCTTTGTGGGGCACGGGGCTGATGTGTGTGTGAGGGGGCAGCAATTCAGCCCCCGGGGCCCCTTCGGCTGCCTCTTTGTAAATGTAAATACGGCCATACGCCTCGGAAGGGGCCGCCATCAGTGGGCTTTTGTGGGCCCCGGTGGGGCGAAGCGGCTTGGGCCGGCTCGGGGTGGCACGCTGCTGGAGCCCCGGTGACCCCCGACTGCTGCAGAGTAGTTAGCTTAATAAATATATCCATAAAGAGTACAGTAAAGTGAATAATAAATAGAGAGTACAGCCAAGTGAATAATAAACGCGACCAGCACGTGGAGGTACTGGCCATGAGGGGAAGAACAGAGAAAGATGGCAATTTGTCACCTCTCCTTATAGATTGGCAAGCACTTGCAGCCTAAGAACAGGGAAAAAGCGTAGGCTTAAAAACAAACAACAACAAATTATCTCATATATTCTACGTATCTATAGTCATAAGCACTCGGCTGTTGAGTGTTACTTCTCTAAAGGTATGGGCACTAAAGTGGAATTAAACGCAGCTGAGAAACTATAAGAGTTAATTATAAGAGATTATAAGAGTTAAAAACTTCACTGCAAGAAGATTCACTATAATAGTTCAGTATTCATTGAAAGAGTTTTTAAGTGTTTCAGCTGGAACCACGGAGCTTCTTAGGAGTTAAATTAAATCTGTAATACTGTTAGCAAAGTGCTTAATCTCTGCTAGACCTGAGGTTAGCACCTTCTTCAAGTAAATGGGATAAGAAAGAGGCGAGGTTTCCATGTGGCCTCTCCTCCCGTTTTTTCCCCAAAGACACACAGAGACCTGTTAAAGTCAGGTTAGTTCACATCAGTAGGTTGAGATCACACCCAGGAGCTTATTTGCTTCCACATAAAATCATCCTGACTGAATGGAGGACATTTCTAAAATAACTGCAACTAAAAGTATACATTTGTTTTGTTTTGACATTAAAAACAAACAAACAAAGCTTTTCGCAAACTGTTCTCCCAGACTGAAATGAACAACAGTGCTCAGGCTGAAATTTAGGTCACTTATATGGCAAATAAAGATTAATCAAAAACATTACAAAATGTGGCAATATTACTTACAACACCATTCTGGAAGATGAATTATCTTTATTGACAAATGTGAATCTTACATCACACTAACTTGAAGTGGAATTCTTTTAATGAAAAGAAGACCACAACATGAGGCCAAACTTTTAAAATTTCAATGCATAAGACCTTCAACTAGTCATAAAGGGAGGTGGCACACCCTTACTAGTTTCCTGAAGGTTAAAATACCTCTGGATCAGCTGTGTGAACTGAGAGCATGGGGGGTGGCCTCAGCCTGCTTCTTTACAGGTTATAAGTTGTTAGGACTTGGTCCTCCTGGCGATTGATACAGGAGGAAACCGATGGAGTACTTGTTGCACAATGAGCATTTTTAGTTGTTGTTTTTAAGTGTGACTTTTACAGTATCATGTATCTGAGCAAGGTGCTTATGCATGCCTGCAAAATATTCCACTGTATTGCAAGAGCTTCACATTTCTTTGTAAGTTGCTGCACACTAATTTGTACTATGTGACCAAACCTGATCCCACAAACACTCCCAAGTTTAAGCACAGGAGTGGGTCCCTGCGCTTCAGCGGGACTTGCCACTTACATTTATTTTGGTATCGATTTCCTGCAAATGGAAGCATGGCAGAAAGAACAAAGTAGAATCTCCCTGGAAATGGGTGTGAGCTACCAGGTTTGCTACCACCAGTGCTCTCAATCACATAACCCTTGAAAATCATGACTGTTAAAAGTGTAGTCTGGCTACTGTCTTTCCATTTCAGCATTTTAAATGTCCTTATATTGAAGAATTAACTTGAGTGCCCACAAACTTTAAACAAAGAAACAAACAAAAGAACCCTCGTGCTTTGCTCTTAACATCTTAACTCTGTCACCTAAAAGACTCAATGAGTCATATTTTACAATATTTCTTGTTTTTGTGACATATCAACACCCATTGCTTCTCCTCCCCTTTTGTTTTTCACCCCTTTTTAAAAGTGTACTTTTCCAGGTGAAATATACTGGCCTCCTTAAAATCAAGGGGCACTCCACTGGAGCCAGGACTCTGGGTGACTGTAAACATGATTTAATAGAGAATGCAGAAGCTGTATGATTTTTATCAACTGAGATAGGATACCACTGTGGAAAACATGGAAAAAAAAAAAACTTTCAGGAAAAAAAAATATATATATGTATATATATAAATGTATTTATATATAGAAACTCATACCTTTAAATTTTGTTTTTGTTTTTCCCCTCAAAATGCATCATATAATATCACATTATATGACTGAAATGAAAACATCCAATTTATTTTTACAGATTAGCCACAGTGACTCCCATGATTTATGCTCATGGCACTGGAAATGTTTGATATGAGGCAAGGGGCAACTTGCAAAAATAAATCTTAGATTTTCTTCTCCCTCTGTTTGCCTTGGGTTGAGGACATTTGCTGCCTTTCTGGAGAAGCTTCAGGAATTGATGTATTATGCATGAAGTAAAAACTTCGACAACAAAAGCACAGGAAGGACTAACAAACCTGTGTTTACTGTACTGCACTATACATGTATGTTACTACACGATCTTGCAATATTAACTCCAAGCTAGACTTTGGAACCAGGCAGCAAGCCCAAAATTGTGATAATCTCCTCCATAAGAACAGGAAAAAAAATAAAATAACATTGCTGAAAGCTGAAATGTTTGGTTTCGGTCCCCAAACTCCTAATGTACATAAATTTGTGTTTAAGTTATTTTAAATTACATTATGTAAATTTACATTACGTTAAAAAAATTGTAGTAAAAGTCTTGTAAACTGGTTTAAGCCCTGCTCTTCTGCATGCTGCACATGGGAAAACACTGGCTGTCAAAGAGAGAACGAACATAAGGCTGCTCAAGCAACAGGAAGCCTTTAACTAAGTTTAAGTCTTTCAAGGGTTAGTGTGGACGTTTGTCTGAAATAACTGATCTGAGCAGCACAGTGCCCGGACTATACCTGGGAGCAGGGGATCAACCAAGCTTCATGCTTTTGCACAGGGACTCTCTCATTTTAGATTCATATGTAGGCAGCTATTAAATCTGGACTGCTGTGTGGGTAGGGCACAAATGGGATTTCGGGGATCTGGGCTCAGTCCCAAGTCTGCCACAGACTTCCTGTGTGATCTTGGGCAAGTCTTCTCACAAAGCACAAAAAAATTAGGCAGGTTTTTGTTGTTTTGTTTTGGTTTTATTTTTAAAAGCCCTGGCTCTAGCATTCAAGTCATACAAAATTCTCCTTATGCTGGCATGAATAGATAAATAAAGTAAATACACAATGTTTTAGCTTTTAAAGGAGATAAGCTTGAAACCACAATCGCAGCATAACTTAATGGCTCAAAGCTACAGAACAAATTTGAGAAGTCCTTTGTAAATTAGTTTGGGTGTCTGGGACATGTGTTAGGATATAAAATTGTACAGGATTCATTTCTGCACAGCAAATTCTGTTTGTAAAATCAGGATCATTTTACTTTGCTTACAAAATTGCTCATAAATTGTTTGCAAGATAGCTGAGACTGAGACTAGAAAATAGACAGACTGATGAGAAAGCTTTATCAGTGTTCTGTGGCTTGTTTTTGAATTCCCCCTTCACACAAATTACGTCTTTCAGCATTATTTCAGCAACGACTAAAAGAAAATCCAATCGTGTCAGATGATTCTCATGTTCTTGCCTCTGCAGCAGTGCACACAGTAGTATGTTTACAGGAAACGCCTGCTGCAGGGGCAGTTTGGTAGTTAGGCATGGTCTCCAATTTGACTAACATGCTCACATGATTAGGTTTACTAAATGAAGACACAGATGAGGCAGTGATGAGAAAGCTGCAAGCAATCAGGTTCTTGCAACATCAGATAATCCATGGAGCAACTTTGTGCAGTAGCCGTGCACAAGGCGCCCCGCGCCCTCCCCCCCAAGAATGTGCCTTGCTCTTGCATTAGCAGCTATCTCCTCAACGCATATTCAGTTACCAGCCTCCCTCTGTCATCAGCAACAGCTTGGGGTTTGTTTTGTTTTGTTTTTCCCCTCCCCTCTTTGCATTCTAGGCCAAAGTGCTGCATTCTTTA
The DNA here is from genome assembly GCF_964211825.1 of Aythya ferina. Lineage (NCBI taxonomy): Eukaryota > Metazoa > Chordata > Aves > Anseriformes > Anatidae > Aythya > Aythya ferina. The sequence goes on along the minus strand of NC_140315.1, from coordinate 7,172,644 downwards.
AAAAAGCATTTTTGGTAGGTATTTTTATACTCTGCTAAAATGTGTAGGTCTAGTTACTTTATAAGCAGCACATTTAGCATAGAACAGTTTATTTTTATAACGCGAAAGAAACTGCAGGTTTTTTTTTCCCCTTTCTCTATTTCATACATCCTGTGTGTATAAACTCATAGATTTCAAGTCCTGTGAGGCATGCTGACAGTACAGCTATTAAAGATTTTCTATTTGACCTTGATTTTGTTTTGTTTTCACTGAGTATGAACTTTAACAGACTTGAAGCATGGCAAGCCTTTTCTTTCCATTTATCACAGTACACGTAGCGTAGGAGAAGACATGTAAACAGAAGCTTGTTCAATAGCATGTAGATTTCTATAAATAAATAAATAAATCTCTTTCTCCAAGCTCATTTTGCTCAACCTACAGTTTTGTTTCTGTACTTTGTTCTGCAAATGGATCCTTTTCTAAATGACAGCACACACGATATGGCTGTTCTCTTTTCTTTTAACTCATAGGGTGAAAGATCTTCAGGATCTTACTGCCATTTATTTGAGTGCATATGAATTGGTTGATAGTAGTAATGAAAGTAACAGAGTTGCTACTATGGTGCTAGAATGAGAATAAAGATTTGCACAGAGAAGTAATACCTTTCATTGAAGCAATGCAGTCGGAAGAGAGGAGGGATTTCAGGCACACCAGCTCTTCCTCAGGACTGAAAACAGAAGCAAACTTCAAGCATGCATACATTTGTACTGTGCAGTAAATGAAGACAAAATATATGTTAAAAAAAAAAAAAAAAAAAAAAAAGCCACTTGAAAAGATAAACTGAAGATTCTGGTATTGTACAGTCTGCCCCAAATGTGCTTAGTAATCAGGACCGGAGGCCCTAAACTTTAGTTGTAACTTTCCAAATTGTCCTCCCTGCTATCACCTGCCCTTTACTCTGAATATCAAGGGGCAGATCTAGAGACTGGCTGTTAATCTTCTGTCTTCCTTGATTAGTTTTGGCTTTCAGTGTTCTCACTCTCAGTTTATGAACTACTTCTTTCCACTGCACAAGCAAAGGCAAATTAAGAATGCAGTCACCATGCTAATTAGCATCTAACACCATTTGTCAAATAATAAAAAAAATGTTTAATATTAAAAGCCTAGCTCTGAGCAGGCTGCTTACATGTATAGAGGCAGGTACACACTGAACTGGTTCTAAAATTGAAGCCTAAATGCATTGTTTTGATACGATTATATGCTTAATTTTGTATTTGTAAATACTCTTCCCTCCAAGTATTCACACTTGCTACAGAATAAGTTGATCTACAGCAAAAGCCCAGATCTTACAGAGATCACAGGTCTGAAGAGCTCTGCAGCCGTGTTTCACTTCTGACACCTGTGCAGTGCTGTAAATGTAATTCAAATGCCACCTTTTTCTTCACTTCTTCTTTTGAGGGTTGTCTTCCGTTTTGCCTTCCATTAAAAGCCTTCTCTTTGTTTTGTTCTTAAACAAATGGAATGGAAATTTCAGGCAGACTAATAATATTATTTACAACGTGTTTCAATACACATTGTGTATCACCAAAATACTGGAAGTAGCCCACCTGAGTTTCTCAAGAGGTTTACAAACTGCAGGAGACATCTCCTGGGGAATTCCCTCCTGTTCTGTATTCCACATGCACCCAAGGGCTGACGGGAGGGGGGGTCACTGCTGCCTGGACCTGGACGTGAAGGCAGAGCCCAGGGTACTGAACCATGGGCAAGGACACAAAATCATCTGCCTTAGGACAGCAGTAACGGAGGGACTGAAGACCCCATGAATATAGATGCTCCTATGTCAGATTGCCCCAGACTCTGAGAGATGCCATGGGACCGGTTAAATTAATTTTTGCACAAATTCTTTTGCAAAGCTATTTACCTTAGGGTGTGTCCTCTCCTTCAGCGGTAGTGCTATTACAACACCTAAAAGACCGAATTGCAGGGCAGAGAGAATGGGATACAAAAACCGATTTTGTGGGTCTGTTAAAAACTTTCAGGGTTAAAAATAATAATTGACTCTCATAAGCCTAAACAGCTGATATGTTAATAATGGATGATGGGATTATTGCACGTGTGTTTATTAATTTATAAACACCGCACAACATCTGAATGAAAGGTGTTCTATAAATAGGGAGCTAATATTGATCACTCCTGAAGCTGTATTACCATTCTGGGATGGCTGCAGCTTTTTCTTCTTCCTAATCTGATCACAATGAATTCCCTGAGCTCACTCTCTTTGTTATCATTACTTATTTCTTCCTACAGTTGCACCTTCATCAACACTTCCTCCTTGTATCCGAAATACAGGAGAAAAAAAAAAAAAATCGGAGGCTTCTTAGCGTTTTGAATGCCATAGGGCTGGTATGACAAAAATGCGCATATGAAAGCTTATAAAAAAAAAGGACAAGCGATTGTTTGAAACGGGGTATTTGCATGACAGTTGACAAAGGCCTGGTATGTTGCCAGATCTCACTGGTTTCTAATGCTAGTTAATGGGAACAAGTATTCCTTGATCTGAGCAGAGATAGCTGCCTCAAACGCTCTTGCCCACCAGCAGTGACTGTGCTTCCCCATTTTGAGAATCAGTTCTCAGACACCACAATATTACTTTACTTCAAAACGCTTTAGCTTTTTTTCCCCTTTCACAACTGCCCGGTAACCTGATCGCTTTCCCTGCATTTGTTCTGTTTATTTGATTTACATTTTTCTGCTTCCCTGTTCTTGCAGAAGTGACGTTCTTGCAACTGTGCGGGAGCGGGCAGGCGCTGCGCAAACAGGTGATGAACATTTGCCATCGATGCTCTGGGCTGAAGGGGGAGGGGGAAGAGAAAAACACTCCCCAGATCTAAGAAGCTTTCAAGTAACTTTCAAAAAAATCAAGCCCCAAGTGCCGTCTCCTTGCACAGATTCCCCAACTTCTGCCACGCTGACTTGCGCCAAAATTCCCCAAACAATCCCCGAAGGGAAGTTTTGTCAATGCGCTGCCAATGCTCGGCTCACAGGCAGGCAACTCTTGAGAGCCAGCCAGGGGGAGAAAACCTGCCAAGTGCAGTACATGTAAGGAAGAGCTGATTGTCTGCTTACCTGCAGTGCCTTCCCCTCCATGCCTCACTTCTAGGGGGACAAGGGAGCAGGGGTTCAGCCCCAGCTTCATGCAGAACCTAGGCAGATGTGTAGGAGCCAGAGTTTCAGCTGGTGCCTGTAGGAGCATGCTATTGCTTTAACGGTGCTGCAATCATTTCCAGCAGCTGTGACTTCCCCACAGCACTTCAGCATGCTTAAGAGGAGTTTTGCTTTTATTTTTATTTTAATTAACCTGTTATCATTCTGCAAAATCTGATCCCACAGTGCAGAGCAGGCTCTGTGTGCACCCCTTGGATGGCTGCCCCCTGTTTCAACAGGCAGGACTCCCACTTCCAGGTGGAAATTCAGAGGTTGACATTGGGGTTTTGCTACAGTGCAAGTATTGGTATGGGACAGAGTAATAGCTTCCCTGTGGGCTGTGTCAGGATATTATTCAGGGTAAATTATCAGATTTTGATTCATTATTGACATTTTTACATTAGTTCCTGTACTTTTCTTCCTCAAAATAAATTCTACTAAATAATGAAGTTTTTGAGAGAAGTGTTGTGGTTTTTGTTTGTTTGTTTTAATAAACGTACATAATTGGGCTTTTTTTACAATTGAAAATCCTATTTTCAAATGATGCTGTGAAGCCTCACAGTAGCACATGCAACTGAGAACATTTCAAACTTCACCTTCTGACATCAGAGAAAAATTACAGTGACTTGTTCCATGGAATCAAATGCAAAACCTAAAGCATCAGAAATGAAATGTCAAGCAGAATTGAAATGTAAACCCCTTTCAGTTTATTTGAGATGGTATTACTGCAGATTAGATAGTTAAAAAAAAAAAAAAAATTACATGGACTTTTTCATAATATAAGACTGTTCTTCCAAAATTGTAGGGTACTATAGTTTTAGAATAACAAAGTTGCTATTAACACAGTTTGGGAGAACACAGTTTCTGTGAGTAAGAAAGCCGTTCAAGTTTAGACTATATATAATAATTGGAAACTATATTTACATGCATACGTACAGGAAAAGAGAACTGTTTGGCTGAAGTACAGTGCATTAGTCACTGATGTTGAGGAGAAGCAGAGCCCTCTCTCAGGTCTCCTAATACCAGCTTTTGGTACTGACAAAATCCTTGCCCAACAGATGCAACCATAGCTTTATCAAGGACTTCTGGTGACAATATAAACCATGAGAGTGAAAAAATGCTTCCTGCTTCAAACTTCCTGCTTCTTCTGCAGGAACAGCACAGACCAGTTTGTTTCAGACACTGTGCCTTTCTCAGGCTCTATGGTGAATTCAAACCCTTAAAGCAGCACACAGAAGTTTAGAAAAATGAGTAAAGTTTAAATGCTGTACAATGTCCTTTGGTGCTATGTGTGTGCAGTTAGATAAATATCTTTTACAAACGTTGAAGGGCAATAGTAAATAAGGTCATTGTACAAAGTGTAAGAAGAGCACAGAAATCTATTCTGCTGTGTTAGATACAAAATGGCTTTAGACTTCATTATTGAAAGTGGGTTTTCAAGAGAAATTAAGCAACTTGACAGAGTATTGCAAATGTACATGAAGCTGGATGTCTACTTTAGGCGCATAATTATTTTAATTCATGTATGTACACCAGATAATTGTACATGGAAGCAGCTAATTGGGCACATTTTCATTTGCTTTTACCTGTGCAGACACTCAGGAGAAATTGGAAGAACTCTCTATGAAAGTGTGCCCTCTTCATGTCCTACCTGCACCAACACCAACAGGACCTCAGGTCCTGCATGCTGCTATGCAGCCTGGTATATAATTGTCTGGGAAGTAAGGAGGCAGTACAGCTCCTGACAGAGAGATAGATAGATAGATGCTACATATAGATGGTGTATCTATACAGACAGTAGAGCTCCCAGTGCCCCCAGCCGTGTCGACATGCTGGCTGTCCCCTGTTCCCCCCCAGTGCCATGAGGGAGCGCAGCCTCACTGCAGCCCTCCTGCAACCCTCCTCCAACCCAACTCCTCTGCAGACTTGGTTTCTGTGCTGCTCCTTATTCTGTTACTTCTTCGACCTGTGCACAAAGGCAAAGAGAAGAAAGGAAACACAGGATGTGTCTTTCTGGTTTCGTCAAGAGGATATATATATATTTTTTTTAGAAGTTGCAGTGAATATAGTTAGACAAGGGAAAGAGCAAGCGTACATATGTGCCATGAGATACAGGAATATCTCAATAGGCATTTTACTATACTCTCAATTTCCCTACCCCTAGCAACATGCTGACAAATCAAGAACTGCCACCCTATATACAGTACTCCAGCTGTCAGCCTTAAGTCTCCTTGCCAGAGTACAGCCTTTCCTTTGTTTCAGCTTTGAAAATAAAATCACAATTTGTAAAATAAAGGGAAAAGAATTCTTTTCTAAGGCAGAGAAGTCACTAATCCTTTCTCTCATGCAGATATTTTAAAGGTTCATAAATGCATTAACTACTCTGAACAAGAAGCCATGTACTGAATGATAATGGCTTTGTAGTAATAGTGTGCCCTGTATTTAGTATAATAACGACCAGTTACATAAAGTCAACAGACTCCCTCTACTACCCCAGGCACCTATTACTTAATTATATAAATATTTTCATTGATTTAAATTATTTTTAGTAAGAAACATTTGTCATCCGAGCAGCCTTTGTTTCTACTTTCTCATTTTTCAAAGGAGGAAAAAGATTTTTTAATGATAGCTGTGACAATATGCATTTTTTTTGAAGCTAGTTGAGAGGACTGTGCACTGTGTTAATGTCCTAGGCTTTCATGTCATGCATCTTAGAAACAGGAATAGGTCAAAAGTAAAGTGAGTTTTGTGGGGCTTTCAAAAATTGCTTTGTGTGGGAGTGAGTGACTTACAAAGGCACAACCCAACATGCATAGGTAGCACAAGCTTTTCTTACAACAGTCCACAATTTAATTAAAAGTCACAGCTGGCCATAAGAACAACAGAACCACTGAAGCGTACTCATACTTTACAAACAGGGGTAGGCATCTCCATACCCATTTTATAGATGAAGAAACTGCGGCTTGGAGAGATGCAGCATTTTCCCCGAGATACTACAAGTCTGGAACACAAACACTGAACTAAGTGTATAAATCCTTTAAAGAATACCTTAGGATACCCATATGATATCTAATGGACCAAAACCATGAACTCTCAGCAATTAACCAAAGGAGGAACAGAATGGAAATGTACAATATGGTAGGATTATCTGAGGCTACTTTTATGCTTAGATATTTCCAAACATATCCTTTTTTTTTTTTGTCACCAAAGAGATGAGGAAAGTAATTTTTTGTCCTCTTCTTTGTTCAAGAAAAAAAATAAGGTGTGCCTTTGCCCTTCATCTGGGATTCCTGCTTAAACGAGCAGCCCAGTTGAAATTTCTGTGCAGTAGCATCAGATGAATTTTCATACATCCCCAATTCTAAGGATCTGTATAGTGAATGTGTAGGTCATGTACTACTTTTCTTGGAAATGTTGGATTTATTGAGCATGCGATATATGGTTGATTCACACATGTGCAATAAGTTTGATGCATCCCGGATACATCAGGTTTATTCTACATGCCATTACACAGCACATGTGCACATATTTCTGTCCAGGAAATCCCAGACAGAAATGTAGCAGCCCCAGATTAGCTCTTCATAACCAGGGAAGAAGTGAGTGGATTAGGGACCTGCTGGCTGTGAGGAATACATGTATATTGACTTGGCTTTGGAGACAATACTCATCATCCCCAATGCAAAATCCCAAGGGGAAATATGGGAAATTTCCATCTCTGGAATGTTAACAAATCAGCTTCATTTCCCCCAATTCATTGCTGTAGGTTTTTTAGGATTGAAATTATCCAAACTGCCTTTCATGCCACGATATTCAGGAAGGTCCAGGCAGGCTCTGATTGACTGCACGGCGTAACGGGGAGTGCAGCCTGGGCCACTGCCATCACAGGCAGGGGAGCTTAACCCAAGCTTTTTTATTTTTATTTTATTTTATTTTATTTTATTTTATTTTATTTTATTTTATTTTATTTTATTTTATTTTATTTTATTTTATTTTATTTTATTTTTTAAAAAAGGAATCCTAATTAGATGGAATATTAGAGACTCACCTGGGAATCTCATTTTTTTGCAAGCCAAAGACAATTAGGAAAAGTCCATGATTAAAAAAAATAATCCTGAAACTGCTTCTTTAGCTTGCAGGAGCAATTCATTTATAACACAAGAACAGGACAAAAATAGCACATAGTATTTCCAAAATCTGCAAGAAGTGTCTTGAACAGAAATATGTGTTAATCTAAGAGAAGAGCCAGTTTATGTAATAAATGAATCCCAATGAAATGAATAAACTCGACTATTACAAATATAATATAATGCAAGGCAATACAAAATCAGAAGCAAAACTATGCTGCAAAAAAAGCAGGAATTACTTAGGGAAAATTGTTGCCCCAAGACTGAAGTTGAAATTAATTCCTAGAATCTTAAATGATAGTTTTAAAAATGCTTCACTGCAGATTTATTTTGAATATCGTATCTTGTCAACAGACAAAGGGTGAGCAACACCAAAGTGCTGTGCTAAACGCACTCATACTAATCAAGGTCAGATGTCTCCATAAACTGCGAAGTGTTCAGATGCACTGGATTGCACTGGCTCACTTGTAGAATTTTCTTCCCCTGTATCTTTTAATTTGCTAAATGATTTGAGATAAACCAAACCACCTATGTTCAATTAGTTTTATAAATCAAAGGTGACAATTCTTTAGTAACCTGTATTATTTCCCAGCACAGCAAGCTAGAAAAATGCAGACGAATTTATTTATTGACCTGTTGTGTTTTGCAAGGACAGCCAATGTTATATTGATCCAGCTATCAAAAATACTGTAGCGGGGGCAATAACATCCAAGTGCCAGTGTCTCCGCATGCTCTCTCTGTACTCTGCCTCCCCTGTGATATCCCCCATCTCTTACGAATATACAAATGCACCCATCCCCCAGCCCTCGCACCCACCCCGCTCTTGCTTGCTTAACCTTATTGTTGGAAATTAAACCAAGAAGAGACCTTCACATTTAGTTGGTGTATAGTTTTGTTGCTTTCATCAGAAGCGATCATCAGTAAGTGCTGTCACAACTTTAATTATATCTTCGGTAACTGTTCCCCACCCCCAGCACTTTCTGTAAACCTTCCTTTGTATCACCCAGGAATCTGATCCTGCAATCCTTCATGTGAAACCTCTATTGAAGTCAATGGGTTTGGCTCCCAATTTCCTTAGGTCTCACTCCTGCACCATACATATCGAAGGCACGGTACGGGCCTTTTCTTTCTGATGCTTAAAAGTATGAATGTGCAGAAGTCTTTGTGAGATCAGCACTTCCAGGTTTAGTTCATGATAAAATGGAAAAAAATAAATGGGAGACTTTGGTATTTGACCTACTGGGATACCTCGCTTGACAATCACTCATGAGTTGGGGTGACAAGGTCACGTTCCTTATTCTTTATTCATTTAACCATTTTATAATTATAAGAAGCAGTGGAAAGCAAGCAATCTCCACAGTTAATAATCTTCCTAGACCCCAGGGTACAGGTCTGCAAACTGGAGGAAACAATGGGGAAAAGTTAAAAATTGTTTCCCACAATTAATTACCATCATGTAAAGAAAAAAAATTTTTTTTGAAATGAATGTTCATTTACATTTCTAGTAAAATCCACCCTGAACACAGTAGTCAGATAAAAAGATAAAGAAGACATTGAAAATAGGCCTGGAATATGATTATACAGTTGATGCTCTTTTTTTCCCATGTGCATTTTTATGCAAATATTGTTAGTTTCGCCACCTCCAATGATCCTTAATTCCCACTGAAGTCTGTGAGAGCTGAAGGTCTTCATTGTCACACAATTATTTTATATATTAAAACACGACTGAGGACAGGAGGTTAGGCTTTCATAATTGCAGTGTGTGGCTGGTGCTCTGTATGCATATTTTTATATTGCAGTGACAAAGGCCACAAGTCAAGAAATCACTTTTGCACATGCTCAAATCCATCCTTCATCATGACCACATTTAAGTGCATGACCAAATTTAAGTATTACCTTGTGCGTGTTGTTAAACACATGCTTAAGTGTGGGCTCAAATAGGGATGCATTCCTGAATCCAAATCAATCAATCAAAATAGCTGCAGGTGAAAATTCTTCATACATGCTTTCTGTGCATGTAATGAAATATGCGTGGTCATACAAGTACGGACCTGTGTTGCCTCTTCTTTCAGAAAAAAAAAAAAAAAAAAGTATTTAGTTTTATCTGTGATGCAGTTTAAAAGCTGCCTCTGGAAAAATCAGGATATTTTCCTGAATGTTCTGCTGGTAACATGTTTAATGTCAGAAAGAAGACTAGCAATCAAAAAATAAATAACAGCATTTCAAAAAATATATATAGTTTTTGTGCTTTAAACTCAGATGGTATTAGAGAACATTTCCTTATAAAGCCTTAGATTAATATGTAAATTTTAAAAAGTAAAATGTTTGTATAACCTTTTATTTAGAAAATAAACAAACTTTAAAATGGTTACATGAGCTACATGCTGGGTACACAGATGGATAATATTTTGTTTTTCTTTCTGAAAGTCTTTTGTCTTAAAGCTAGTGTGAAAATCTAGAAGAGGGCCCCACATGATTGATCACCACAAGCATCAGAAGGAAATGATTCACCACAACACTGTAACTGAAACTGCTTCAACACCTGATTGCAAACTTTGCACTAGGGGACTAATTAACTGCTTTACCTGCTCAAAGATTTCGGTAATGCACAGGACACCTCAGCTAGTATAATTCCAGCTGTGAATACCTACTGCTCTGGCTCATTATTACCAGTGGAAACGTACATGGCATTAAGTGCAAGGAACAGTTAAAAAAAAAAATAATATTGTTAATGATAATAAGACATTACATTCTAATTCTTACTCTGTGAAGATATTGTTTCAAAACAGAGTAACCATAACAGTACTTCAATATATGCTTAAAGTGTGTACATATTTTTATTTTATTTTATTTTATTTTATTTTATTTTATTTTATTTTATTTTATTTTATTTTATTTTATTTTATTTTATTTTATTTTATTTTATTTTACTTTTGGTCTCATGATAGGACTGCTTTCAGTTTCAGGGTTTCCCTACTTTTTCCATGAACTTTGGACCTTCAGGTATTATATTAACATTTGTAAAGCATTTTCAGAATTGACAATATTAAGAACATAAGGGTCATATTGTCTGAATTTAGATATAAAGCAGTACATGAAATATCTCCGGTTACCCATGCACTGTGCTCATAACTAAGCCAATGTCTCAGCAGATTTATCATCAGAAATACAAGTTTACAGTCTGCAAATGGAGATAATGTATTCCTAGCAAAGCATTTATACATAGTGATTAGAAATGATGGAAGAAAGGCTGGCTATGTGTAGGTTGTTTTTGTTTGTTGGTGGTGGTGTATTAAGGAGAAAAAAAAAAAAAAAAAAAAACACATATCTTTTTTTTTAACTTGCCAATAGTTATATAACTGCAAATTAATGGACAACAACATGGATTTCTATATTCAGTGACCAGCAATTTGTTGTACTTTTTTTTTTTTCCTTCTTTTAACCACATAGACTGTATCAGTTCTTCTGACAAATAAAATCTTTCTTCCCTTTCCCCCTTCAACTGTATTCCTCACACAATTTAAATTAAAAAAAATAGTTTCAAATATGGTTTCAAGGGAGTAATATAGACACGCAATTAAAAAAAAAAAAAAAAAAAGTCCTAAAATTTGGAAGGGTGTAAAATTAATTGGCGATAGCAGAGAATGATTTATCCTTTGTTCTCATTTTCTAAATGATTCAAATAGTTTGTCTTGATGAGCTGAAGAAATTGGTTAGCTCTTCAGGAAAGCAACATAAAAAGCTGTAAGTGCAGTGTCACAGTGACATCGATTTGATGCTCCTAAAAATAGCAGTGCCCAATTCTGCATTATATTCACAGGTCTCACCATGAGCAAAGTTCATTAAGCACTGATATTAACAGGTACATTTCTTACTCATCAGATTTTATTTTTACTTTAAAAGGCTGCTAATTTTGTGTATAAACAGGACTTGAATGAATTATATTAGTATATCTCTGAGGGAAGATTTGGGTGAACGATTTCTTTTAATTTGCCTCATAAAACAATGGTGCACACAGATCCAATCATCCTGCCATCTCTGAAAGATTTACAAAACCAGAAAGTGGTCATTCGCACACGTGCAGCTGTGACAGGCCTCCCCTTCACTTTTCGCACATGCCTTTCTTATCTCCACATTAAAAAGTACGGAAAAATGGCTGGCATAGAGAGCGCAGGAATGAGTCAATACACAGCTGCAAGATTTAAACACACGATGACCAGCAATCTATCAGCCTCACTGAAGTAAATTACATAGTGCCTTGCAAATTTGACCCAAACTGCCGACTTCTGAAGATGTTTCCTGATAGCCATGCATATGCATATTTTCGATGTAAATGAGAATTTGAGGGCTAAAAGAAGGTTTGCTATGTATTTTATCTTGTGAATTTACAGCAACCCTGAGCTCAGTAGCAAACTGCTAATTTCTTACTTAGCAAATTCATTTTATGTATGGAGACAGTTGGCAATTTCATCTCTGCATGTTTCCAATATTAATCAGATACTTCCTGCTCAATGTTTCA